>NC_058410.1:58008257-58073280 GCF_002201575.2 Neomonachus schauinslandi | reverse complement strand
GCAAGGGCAAAAATGAACTATTGGGACTTCATCAAGATAAAAAGCTTTTGCAAAGCAAAGGAAACAGTCAACAAAACCAAAAGACAACCGACAGAATGGGAGAAGATATTTGCAAATGACATATCAGATAAAGGGCTAGTATCCAAAATCTATAAAGAACTCATCAAACTCAACACCCAAAGAACAAAGAATCCAATCAAGAAATGGGCAGAAGACATGAACAGACATTTTTCCAAAGAAGACATCCAAATGGCCAACAGACACATGAAAAAGTGCTCAATATCGCTCGGCATCAGGGAAATCCAAATCAAAACCTCAATGAGATACCACCTCACACCAGTCAGAATGGCTAAAATTAACAAGTCAGGAAATGACAGATGTTGGCGGGGATGCGGAGAAAGGGGAACCCTCCTACACTGTTGGTGGGAATGCAAGCTGGTGCAGCCGCTCTGGAAAACAGTATGGAGGTTCCTCAAAAAGTTGAAAATAGAACTACCATATGATTCAGCAATTGCACTACTGGGTATTTACGCCAAAGATACAAAAGTAGGGATCCGAAGGGGTACGTGCACCCCGATGTTTCTAGCAGCAATGTCCACAATAGCCAAACTGTGGAAAGAGCCAAGATGTCCATCAACAGATGAATGGATAAAGAAGATGTGGTATATATATACAATGGAATATTATGCAGCCATCAAAAGGAATGAGATCTTGCCATTTGCAACGACGTGGATGGAACTGGAGGGTATTATGTTGAGTGAAATAAGTCAATCAGAGAAAGACATGTATCATATGATCTCACTGATATGAGGAATTCTTAATTGCAGGAAACAAACTGAGGGTTGCTGGAGTGGGGGGTGGGGTGGGAGGGATGGGGTGACTGGGTGATAGACACTGGGGAGGGTATGTGCTCTGGTAAGCGCTGTGAATTGTGCAGGACTGTTGAATCTCAGATCTGTACCTCTGAAACAAATAATGCAATATATGTTAAGGAAAAAAAAAGAAGAAGAAGAAGAAGGTAGCGGGAGGGGAAGAATGAATCGGGGGAAATCGGAGGGGTAGACGAACCATGAGAGACAATGGACTCTGAAAAACAAACTGAGGGTTCTAGAGGGGAGGGGGGTGGGAGGATGGGTTAGCCTGGTGGTGGGTATTGAGGAGGGCACATTCTGCATGGAGCACTGGGTGTTATGCACAAACAATGAATCATGGAACACTTCATCTAAAACTAATGATGTAATGTATGGGGATTAACATAAGAATAAAAAAAAATTAAAACTAAAAAAAAAATGATATATAAATTCATGCATTGCTTCTGTTTAACTCTGTCTTTATCTCTTAGTAGCATCGAAATTCCATCTTTGAACCATCCCATTCTTTCTCTCCACCCATGGCAAGCTGAGCTACCTGCTGTCTGAACATTTTTTATTTTTTTTTATTATTTTTTTTAAATTCTTTTTTTTTTTTTTTAGATTTTATTTATTTATTTGAGAGAGAGAGAATGAAAGACAGAGAGCATGAGAGGGAGGAAGGTCAGAGGGAGAAGCAGACTCCCCGCCGAGTAGGGAGCCCGATGCGGGACTCGATCCCGGGACTCCAGGATCATGACCTGAGCCAAAGGCAGTCGCTTAACCAACTGAGCCACCCAGGCGCCCCCTGTCTGAACATTTTTTAGATTACACTGTACAATCTCTTGTTTCAGTTTCCTTAAAATTTGTCTGCCTGGAGAATTCATCTTCCTTGTTCATGTCTTTTATAGTTCCTCCAGAGATCGTACTTTGACCCTTCAGATTATATTAGATTCCTTTGCTACATTTGCTAAATGGAATAAATAGATTTATATGCACAAAAGACAATTTTGTACCAAGAACATTAGACAGAGTTGAAAAGGGAAAACAAAACTCTAAATAAAAAATAATAGACCAAGGAAGTATTTTAATTTCAATTTCCACTCATCTGATTGTGGGTTAGAAAATGTGCATAAAGGGGCGCCTGGGTGGCTCAGTTGGTTAAGTGACTGCCTTCGGCTCAGGTCATGATCCTGGAGTCCCGGGATCGAGTCCCGCATCGGGCTCCCTGCTCGGCAGGGAGTCTGCTTCTCCCTCTGACCCTCCTCCCTCTCATGCTCTCTGTATCTCATTCTCTCTGTCTCAAATAAATAAATTAAAAAAAAAAAAAATTTTAAAAAAAAAAAAAAAAAAAGAAAATGTGCATAAAGTTTAATGACATTGAATATTTGAAGGATAAAGGACTGCATCCACCCTACCAGCTAGGATAATTCAAATGATGGTTAAAATGACTCTGAATCCCAAAATCTGGTAGCTCCAAACTTATCACTTTCACTTCCATTAATAACAGAGAGTTTGGAGCTTAAAATCTCTCTGGAGCTATATTTTGGCATCCTTGAATATGAGTGGATGTGACATTCTTTTACTGCCTGCACCTTCATATTCATCTCAAACAACTGGAGGTAAGAAATCAGGGATACCGAGCAAGGAGAGCCATAACAAAAATTGAAATAATTAGATTTCAACTTTATTTTTGAGCAAATAAAAATGAAGTTGAAAAAAACATAATTTAGAAAGAGATGTATTTATTTGTGTGTTTAATTTAGAAGCATGTAATGAAGAAATAAATGTAGAATGTAGTCAAACAACATCCGGGGGGGGAGCAGAAATCCACAAGAGATATTTTGTATTTTTTACTCAGATTAAAATATGTATAAACTTTATGAAATTTTAAAGAATACAAATATTTAAAAAAAGAGAGCAGTTTTCCTAAACATTTGTCTACCTGAAAATTACCTAAGAAATTTATTAAATCATACATTTCTGACCTATTACTTCATAATTTTGGGTCAATTATATAATGTGTGCCAGGGGTCTGGATTAAGAAAAAAGAAAAATCAGATGATTTGTATGTAGGTGATCTTGAACCACATTTTTATAACCACCAAAGTTGAGATCATTCAAAATTTTGTGTTTTGCAAACAAATCTTACTAATATTTTAACATATGTTTAGCACATATTTTCCCAGGGTTTTTTGGCCTGCATCTATTTAGCTATTTTGTTTGAAGTCTTAGCATATAGTAAAGCATTCAAATATGTGCTGTGGGAAGGACAGAACTGATTTTTCTACAGGCCTAGTGGTTAAGAACAGACTTTGCGATAGCTAGAGGTCTGGGTCTAATCTTGGCTTCACTGTGGTCTGAATTTAATTGAGTTATTTAACCATCTCATAGCTATTTTTCCTCATCTTTATAATAATAAATAAAACATCGGGACACCTGGGTGGCTCAGTCGGTTGAGTGTCTGCCTTCAGCTCAGGTCATGAGCCCCGCATTGGGCTCCTTGTTCAGCGGGAAGTCTGCTTCTCACTCTTCCTGCCACTCTCTCTGCTTGTACTCTCTCTCTGACAAATAAATAAATAAAATCTTCAAAAATGAATAAATAAATAAATAAATAAATAAATAATAAAACATTACTTATTTTTTGTAATAATTAAATCATATGATCTATATATAAAGTACTTGACACAGTGAATATAATTAACACACAGTATACTAGCTATCATTATCTTAGTAAGAGTGGCCGATTTTCTCATATAAAAACAAAGTGTATACTTTAAGTGATAGATTTTAGGCCACTTGATTTAAAAAAAACAAAAGTAATAAACACCAGTATGTTAGCATTACTCTTTATGTAAGGCATTATTTGCAACCAATGTCTAACTTCCAATAATATGAGTAAAATTATACTTTGCTTTTAAACTACTAATATTTGACTTTGGAATTATCATCTAGGACCAGAATTTACAGGACATGTAACTAAGAAAATAACGAAATAAAATAAAATAAAATAAATATAATATTGTTATATATAAACTCTTAATGTGATTAATCGAAACATTTTCCTACACAAAGCTTAAAAAAATACCTATTTTCTTGTGCAACAAACGTACATTCTTTAGTTAATATTAATAATATTAAACGTTAGTGTACTTTTAACCATTATTTATTTGTAAATACTACATTAAAGTTGCTGATGGAATCTAAGCGGAAAACAAATGACATTCAGGTCAAGATAAGCAAAATCACCACAGGTATGGAACTGCCAGTGTCTGGGAATCTAATTTCAATGTAAATCTATTGGCTTATCAATTACAACCATAAGTATAAGAAGTAGAGTCAATATAAGAAAGGCTATCCAATTATAGAACTATGATGATACATTCCTAAATGCACTTAAAAGATGGATATTTCTTTTAGGTAATTGAAAAAGAAATGAAGAGCTATACTAAATGCATGGTTTCACAGCAGTTTGAAAATACAAACTTCAGGAGGGAAAAGGAAGAAAATTGCTTTTATATCAGAGAAGCCCTGGGGAAATTAGTAGAGTATGAGCTTGTGTGTGTGTGTGTGTGTGTGTGTGTGAGCACGCGCATGTGTGCGTGCAGATGTGTGTGTGTGCATGGGTGGGAGCGCGTGCATGCATGCGTGTGTCCGTGTGTGTGTAATGCGTGCGTGTGTGTGTGTGTGTAATGCAGAGTGGTGGCTTGGAAGGGTTTATGTTCTGGCAGACTTTATAGCCATTTTTTTTTTTTTTTTAAGAGCTAGGGCTTACCTGAAAGGAAAAAAAAAAAAATCACAAGCTGTGCTTTTGAATAAATTTCTGTTTTCCAGGTTAATTCTTTCTTTAGTTGAGGTCTATTCCTTAATCTGAGGTGTTACTGTGAACATAAACCTGACCTCGCTGGTGTGAAATACAAACAGCTTTCAGTTATTGAACAATCTGTAATAAAGATTAAACCTGCTTAAGAAATTAACTTTGAGAAAGTAGAAACCATTCATGAATTTTTAGAATTATTCTTCTCTGCTATGGATTCAATCTTGTGACCATAAAGATACAATGTGATTTTCAAATCAACATCAAGTATGAAAAGTTATTTTCTATAAATTCAAAAATTTAATATAGAGTTCATTGTAAAATGAAGAAAATAACTATTAAAGTGATGGAAGAATGTACATCTTAATATACGTGTACAAGTGATCAGTTAGAAGGACGTTTTGTGTTCCTGCTATGTATTTAATTTAATTAATTAATTTAGTTAAAATTTGATTAATTAAATTAATTTTTTTATTCAGCAAGAATAATAGTTGACCTACATAGAGTTTTGAGAAATATCTTTCATACTAATGATTCTATCACAGGCAAATACCTAAATTTATGAAATCAAATGCTTTGAAACTCTGAAGGAATGTGGTGTTAGATGGCATGAATTCCTTGAAATTATCAGAATGAACAATAGCAATATCCTAGCTAATTAGCCGAACTCCCAAAATGTAATTTTTTTTAAATGGCACATTTTATATAATGAACAGTTTTGGTTTTTTTATCACAAATACATCTGTAAATGTGATATGTTACTGATCCTCAACCTTGTCAGATAGCTTGACAGAGGTACCCCAGGAAACAGGCCGGAGATCTTGAGCAGTTCACAACTAATTATAGAAATAAGGCAATATGGAAAAAGGAAATGAGAATGAGGCCGGGTGGTGGGGTATTAACCAACAACCCCTTTCAACTCTCCTTTACACTGTCAGCTCTTGCCCATTGCTTCACTTCTGCAGTGCTCTTAACTTTGTGGGTCACAAATACCTCTGACCTTGTGGTTAAATGTACTGTGAAAAGCAGCTCGGCAAACAGGCAAACATGAAGAAACTCGCATATCATAGTTGGATTCTCTAAGGGCTACTCATCCTCTGACTTGATATTTTAGTGTCAGGTATATAAATTCTGTGCCCAAGTATATAAAATATAAAGAAAATTACTCACTCACGAAGGAAGAATGAGATCTTGCCATTTCTAACAATGTGGATGGACCTAGAAGGTATAATGCTAAGTGAAATAAGTCAGAGAAAGACAAATACTATATGATTTTACTCATATGTGAAATTTAAGAAACAAAGCAAATGAACAAAGGAAAAAAGACACAAACAAACAACAACAAAAAAAAACCCAGACTCTGAAGCAGAGAACAAATTGGTGGTTGCCAGAGAGGAGGTGGGTGGAGGGGATGGGCGAAATACCAAAAAAATGTAAAAAAAAATGAGTTCCAAGCACCAAAAACCCATCTTTCCCTTGCAATTAATTCACCCCAGAGAAATAATTATATCATTCAAAGCCAACAAGCAGGGAACAATATGAGAACAATGTAATCATTAGAAGAAAATTTCACTATTACAACAGAATCTACATTTCCTCTGGAACCTCTATTTACCTGAATTGCATAAAATTAAGATTAATAAATTTTAAATAAAATCTTAATAAATAAATAAATCTTAAATAAAATCTTAATAAATCTTAATAAAATTTTAAAAAAATAAAATCTTAATAAATTTTAAATAAAATCTTAATAAATAAATAAATCTTAATCTTAAATAAATAAATCTTAATAAATCTTAATAAATAAATAAAATGTTTCTTTCTTGGGATCCTGAGAGCAGTATGCTGTGAGGAAGTCCAGTTTAACCCACTACAAAGTGGGAAGTGTAGGAGAGAATTAAAGTGCCCCTTCGCTAGCCAGGACCCATTTTCAGGCACATAAATGAGAACATCTTGAACCCTTCAGCCCCAGTAGAGCTGTCAGATGACTACAGATGCATAAGTAATCCTAACCTACAGAATTGTAAAAATAATACAGTGTTGGCTTTGGCTCTTATATTTTCTTAAGTGTAGCAAGAGATAACTGAACAACTCACAGTGGACAAATCCATAATTTCTCTCTGGCTCTGCGATTTGCCACCATCCACAATCCACACTCAAACCAGTATCACCACCACACATGGAGGAACTTACAGAATCCTTCCATACTTCATGGAACGGAAGTGGCATAAGAGGACCAACTTCTGGAGTCCAATTGTCTGACTAGTACTTGTCAATTTACTCTTGGACCTTTCTGATTTAAAGAGCCTTTTATAATCCTTTGGTTTTGGGGGGGTAAGTGTTTAGTTTTTCATATCTTTTCCCTTTCATGTCCTCTTCCCCAAGATGGCGGTGAGGTATTGAGAAAGAAGGTATGATGGTGTTGTGGCAGGAGCTGTTATCTGCCCTCTCCCCTTTTTATCTTCTCTGATCCCTGGGTGAGGTGGCTTGTCTGCTCTGTAGGATTACCATAGCTGGGAAATTTGTTGTTTTTCTCCTGGTTTGGTAAAGTTTACTCATCCTTTTGTGATCACTCAGTACCACCTTTCTCTGTTGTAAGCGATATAGAAATTTTTGATGTTTTACTGCTATTTGATGCTGATCCTGAGTCTGGTTTCAGAAACACTTTTTCCCTACCAGACATAATCCTATTCTTTCTATTAGCTATCTTCTTAGAACCTCATGGAGCTTCCACAAAATCTGAATCTCTTCCATACCTCCTTGGAGCCAAAGGAGCTATAGGAGTGGTAAGAGTGTAGGAGTGAGAGGGCTTAGGCTCTTCACATTGTCAAATCAGGGCATGTTGCCCCTTTTGTCCTGATGTGACTGCCCTATATTGATTCAAAGCAACTCTGTACTTTTCTCTCCCCAGATATTCAAAATTGGAAACCAATATTAAAGACTTCTTGCTTCTCCTTTTCTGGCACCAAGTCCATCTCTAGAAGTTCATCCCAGATGTGCCAGTAAGGATGTCCATATTTAGACACTCCTTATTTTGCTTTTAACTTCTCTTTCACAAAGACCCAGGATTTTCCTTACATTTACCCTTCCTATCAGTCAGTGATTTTGCCTACATTTTGTAGTCCTTCTTTCTTGTATGTTATTTGTGTCTTTTATTTTCTAGGTCCATGATGTTGGAATGGCTGCCAAGGAACATGATCTATACATAAGAAAAATGGATGGGGCACCTGAGTGGCTCAGTCAGTTAAGCGTCTGACTTCGGCTCATGTCATGATCCCAGGGTCTTGGGATCCAGCCTACCTCGAGCTCCATGTTCAGTGGGGAGTCTGCTTGTCCCTCTTCCTCTCCCTCTACCCCTCCCTCTGCTCATGCTCACTCTCTCTCTCAAATAAGTAAATAAATTTTTAAAAATGGATATATTTTCAAAATAAAACCATAATATGCATATTTAGCTTTTTCCCATTTTGAGAATAAAATTCAAAATCTTTTTATTAATAAAACTCTAATCAGGATGGCAGTCCCTTTAGTCAAACCTCCATGGGAATGCAATTCACTTGTTTTTTTGAGAAATATTGTTGCTATCCTCCCTGGACTACATAGATCGGTTAGAGAATAAATCTAAAACAGTAAAAACAAAAAATAAAACAAAACAAAAAGCCTTGCTACTGTATCTTCCAGTGTAAATTTCAAACCCCTTAACTGCTTTTATTGTCCTCCTCTGCCTATAATATACATTCTCTTATTCCATCTGACCAACCTGTTTCCATTCATTTTATTTTTAACTTCACTTAAATGCCACCTCCTTCAGGAAGCCTCCCGTGACATTCTTTATTCTCTATTCCCAGCTCCCATAGTTAGGTGCTCCCACAGCACCCCAAACAGTAATTATCTCTCTCTCTCTCTCCCTCCCTCTTTTCTTCCTTTTTTCTCTCTCTCTCTTCCCTCCTTCTCCCTCTTCCTTTCTCATCTCCTTCTCTCTCCCAACATGGCCTGTGAGCTGTATATGAGAGCAGGATCCATCTTAGTATCCCCAGTGTCCATCATAATTCTTGACACATGGTAGGTGTTAAATAAAAGCTGAATAAAAAAGAGAGTATACATATCTATACATGAAAAGTCAAAGATAACCAGACGGCTGACTGATAAACACAAAATTAGAGCAAGAGAAGGAAGTTGTAGACTCCAAATGATTAATATCGCTGGTTGTGATTGCCATATACATTCATCTTCACAATACAGTGAGGATTTCTGTGGGCTTAAAATGCTATAAAAATGTCCTGATCCAAGGCATTGTGGCACGTGGGTCATGCTTGCACAAACAGAATCTGTGACAATGATTTTTTTAGGCTTCTATTATTCAATAATTCTTTCCTAATTGAAATTGAATTTCTTTAGATATGCTATTACCTTCTAATTACTTTTTTTCTAACTTTCAGATGTACCTATCTGTCTCTGATTTGATCCATTCTGTTAATTTTGTACTTTAGCTCCCTGATGACGATCTTCTCACTCTCATTTTTGAGTTCTTTTATTTATCATCCAAACTAGCATACTTTTGAGAGTGAGCAGATGCACTATTAATAATTATGACAGAACAATAGGAATAAACCTATTTATGGTTATGGACTACTTGGCAAACTGAGAGGTTGCCTTACTTATTTCCATCTCTTAGAGAATATCCACAATGGTACAAATTGAATCCCTGCCCAATACCCTAGTCTAAGTGCAGGCGGATATATTTATTTTCTCATTATAAAAGACACAGATTATTCAGGAGTTGATGGTGACACTTAATTATAAAACTGAACTTTAGTGAAACAACTTTAGAAAGCATAGAACATATGAATAGGCAAATAGTTAAAACAAAGTAAAATAAGTAACCATAATATTAAGTACTTAAGCTCTACATGTCTCTGAGACAGGTGGTATCCCATCATAACCAAATACACAAAATGCAACCTCTTTTTTGAACTTATTTGGATGTCTTCAGGAAACTATAAATTCTATTGATAATAGGGGAGAGTACTGATCTGCTTCTACTTGTGATTTTTCCAAGTTCCATGCTGATCTCTAGTTTGTGTTTCTCTGATTCCCATCAATTCAAAAGACCTTTTGTTGTAAGAGATTTTTTTCTTCTTCTTCATCATGGAGTTCAAATTATTCAGTTTCTAAATACCCTCTAGTTCACCTCTGCTTGCTCTATTATGATTTTACTTTCCTACACTTTGGGGAAAAACAAACAAATGCACATCCCTACACACATGCACAGACACAGACACACAGACACACACACACACACAAGTATATATAACTATACTCTGATGCATTTCCAACTCCTTTCCTCTATATAAATAGTTATTTATCTTTCTTCACTGTTTGAGATTAAAATTTTTAAAAAATTGTCTTCAAGTAATTAAACTTTGAGAGTGAAAATACCAAGTGAAAGTGGAGAGAAATTACATGGAATATGTCCATTTCACTGAATTCTAAGAATTAAAATAAAAAGCAAGTCAAAAGGAAAGAAAGTGATGCTTATTTTGGCTTCCTCAATTTTCCATTAGGAATATGAAGGAAGGAGGGAAAGAAGGAAGGTGGAAGGAAGGAACGAAGGAAGGAACGAAGGAAGGAAAGAAGGAGGAATGGGAGAAGAAGGGAGATAGGGAGAAGGAGGAGAAGAAAAGAGAAGGTGGAGGAAAGAGAAGAGAGGAGAGGAGGGCAGGGGGTGGGGGGAGGGAAACATAATTAGGGTCAATTCTTGTTGAAATCCTTTAAGGGGCACTGATATTTAAAGTTGGAGTGATAAAAAAAGACAGATTAAAAATAGGGTCAGTTTGATTTATAATTATATTTATAACTCTTTTAGGAGATTGTAGCTGGCCACCACACTGAAGGATTGGACTTTCTCTTCCTTTTTTGTATTCCTGTTGTGGTATAAGACATGGCTCTGGTACTTGATTTAGCTGCTTCTGTTGCTCAGGCTGGTTTCGCCATCTGAGAGCCAATTTGTCACATCTCCTAAGCTTGGGGCTGTCCCAGAGGCTCCTCATGCCTGCTGTAGTAGGGGCCTGAGGAGCTCTGGCACCCAGGCTTGCCTTCATAGGGCTTGAGGAAACAAACTTCTCCCTTATTCTGGACGTGGATCTGATGTATCCAGCAGCTGACTAAAGGAGCCAGGAAACAATTCTGGAAAGCACTGGAGAGTTAATGCTCCGTGGGGAAGCTTTGTACATGAACAGCAGAAGCTGGGAAAAAGATGATAAGCCCTTTTCCTTCTCCCCAAACCATGGTGTTGAGGTGCAGTGTCTCCTCCACATATCCCCTGCAACTGAGCAACCAGCCATGTGTCTGTGAGAACTGGGGCCAACTCAGCCACTTATCGCTTTGTATTTGTTTTCTTTCCAACCTCTTTCTTCTTATTTTCATCTTTCTTGCCTAGGATCCCACCTCCTAGTAAAGCCTTCACATTGCATCTGGCTGTATTTTCTAGGGAAACCATCCTAAAACAGTGGATCTCTATTTTTTCATATTGCTAGAAATGGAAGTTTCACTTTTATATGGATTTTTATAGATTTCAATGAATTTCTTATTCAGTCATATCAACTTTTGGTCATTTTTAGTCTCAATTTTTCTGAAATCCATCTCTTCCTGTACATTCCTACCTACACTGCCTAACATCAACTATCATCATCTGTGGCCTGGAATATAGTGTTGGGCTTCTATTTACCAATTTCTACTTTAGTTCCTAGATTCATCCTCCATGCAGCTGTGAGAGTGATCTTTCTGATCCTAACTGAATATGCTTTCCTTTTACTTTTAAAACCTTTTAATATCCTCCCCCTTAGATGATAAGATAAAGTCTTATCTCTAAGATAAGCACACTGTGCTCTGGGATGTATTTCTTGTTCTCTGTGTCTTTGTATCATTGCTCTCTGCCTAGGACACCTTCCTTCTTCCTTCTTCCTTCTTCTAACTTGGGTTAAATTTTATTCTTCCTCTAAGGCAGCAGTTCTTGACATGTTGGGGGTCATCGACCTTTTGCTATTCAGGTGAAAGCCATGGGATTACTCTTACAAAACAAAACAGAACAAAACAAAACAAAGTATACATACGCATTTTGCTCAAGATTTAGGAGAATGATCCTTCGCCTTGCCCCCAAATCTACTCTCATTCCAAAGTTCATCTCTTCTATTTAGTTACCCCTAGCCTGCAGTACCATCCTCCTGAGGAGTCTTCCTGATCTCTTGATATTATTGTTTCTGACAATCAGATCACCTTGAGGGCCCAGATGTGCTTCTCTCATTTCTGATTCGGCAGTATGTGTCATGTAAGGGGCAAATAATCTTTATGTGTTGAATGAATGAAATAAATGCATTCATTTGGTCCTTCCACTGGATCTTTGAGACTCTGAGGACACAAATGATGCAATTCACCAGACACAGATAGTAAAAATTATTTCACAAATGAAGGACTTGTAGAATGGCTGAATGATGGTTCAATGACAGAACTAGAATGAAAACCACTTTTTCTTATTACAAGTTCTTGAATTCATGCTTATGTTTTATATTTAGAACAAAACAAAACAGCTTTAGCCTGTTTCCTTGACTATTTTTGCCTTGACACTTTCAGATTACTAAGAGACAAAATTTTATCCTGAATATATATCAAGTCTGTTTTGTAATCTGACCTTCAGAGCAACTTTACTAAAATGTAATTTCTTTTTTTTTAAAGATTTTATTTACTTATGTGACAGAAAGAGAGAGACAGCGAGAGAGGGAACCCACGCAGGGGGAGTGGGAGAGGGAGAAGCAGGCTTCCCGCCGAGCAGGGAGCCCGATGTGGGGCTCGATCCCAGGACTCTGGGATCATGACCTGAGCTGAAGGCAGACGCTTAACGACTGCCACCCAGGCACCCCTAAAATGTAATTTCTAATATAAAAGATATGTAAGTGAGAGAGTCTAATCCAGATGCTTACCAAATCATCAGACCATTAAAGTTGGCAAACATTTTAAAATGGCTCCATAGAACCACACCTTTCCATTTGGGAGTGTAGGCAAACAGCTTTGTTTTTGTTTTTGCAATTGACACCATCGTTTACATTAGGATTCAGAATCTATTATCTAGGCTGGCTGGCTTTGAATACATTTTCCCCAAATTTATATACTGCTAATGAGGTTCTCCTTGAAAGCATTCCGGGGTCCTTCACTGAGGGCTTCTATGAAGAATTTAATTATCATTTTATTTGAAATATGGAAATCATTTTTGCTTTATATCATAGAAGTGAGCTTATTTTATTTTTTCTTTACTTTTATAGGTTCTTACAACTCTGTCAAAAGCAAAGACTTTATGATATAAGCAATTAACTTTTGTTTTTCCCAGTAATAGATCATCATACACTTAATGTTTTTAGCTTATTTCTCATATAGTTGCCTGAAAATCTATTCATGATAGGCACCAGCCAGTGCTTCGCTGTTCAATGGCCAAATACATTATCCTCAAATGATTTCCTTGGGGTGGACCAAGCAAGCATTTCTTTTCTTTTTTTTGTCAGGATTTAATAATTTCACAGCCACTAATAATTTCCTGTCATTCTGCATACAAACAGAGGCAGAATAAGCATCGACAACATATAACAAAACAAGCAAATTAAAATATATTTATTGTACAAATAATATACATAAAAAATATTTTTAAAAATTAAGACAGAACAATGTGTTTTTCCCTATTCCAACCACTAATAAAACAAAATCCCTGGACATTATGTATTAAAAAAAAAAAATAAGGGGACTTTGAAAAATGGAGAGAAGAAGGTAAACTAGCTTGGGAACTTGAGACCCAGGAAATGACAAAATGTGAGTTTCCCAGGTTTTCCTATTCCTTCAAATATCTTAGACTTGGAATTAAAGATCTAGCATACCAGAAACTGTAATAGAAATTGACACAAAAAATCCAAATAAAAGCTGTGCTCTTTAGCCAAAGGACCAGGAAAGGTTTAACCTAACAAAACAGAAACCTTTTAGAGAATCACCTCTGTACTCCAGGCAAATACCACAGGAAAAAAAAAACAAAAAAACAAAAAACACCTGTGGTTCCACAGTGCCAGCAAAAGATGAGTAGAGAGTTTAGATTTCCACCCTTGCAAGGTTATAATGAGGTCTCCCAACATAACCATGAGGTAGTGTCAAAGAAGGCCAAAGAGGAAGCTGGGACTTTCATCTCTGCCAGCTGATAATAGACCACCCTGTTCACATTGGTTGACACTATATGAGGAATGTGCATCTTCGCTCTCACCCACAGTTTCAAGATGCCTCTTCCCTTTCCCCATGGCCATGCTATCAAAGGAGGCCTAGTAGAGAATTAAGACTTTCACCATTGTCCAGTTGTAATGAGGAGACCTTCACCAGAGTATCAGCAGAGACCATGTGAAGAGTTGGAACCTTCTTCCTGTTCTAGCAATTATGAGTTCTGCCCTGTCCCCCACTACAGAGTGTTACTGGAGGCTGATTGGTGAAACTGGACTTTTACACATCGGGCTCCCTGAGGGGGTCTGCCTCTCCCTTTCCCTCTGCCTCTACCCCCAGCTTGTGCTCTCTCTTTCTCTCTCAAATAAATAAATAAATAAATAAATAAATAAATAAATAAAATTTTAAAAAAAGAAAAGCCTCAGTGAAGAAATAGAAAATCTCAGCAAAGAAATAGAACATATAAAGGACAACCAAATTTTGCCACTAAAAAACACCAACTGAATGAAAGCTCAGTGGGTGGGCTCAACGGTAGAATGGAGGAGACAGAGGAAAATATTGATAAACCAGAAGACAGAACAATAAAAATTACATAACTTAGGTAACAGAGAGAAATATTAACTCCTTTTTTAAAAAGTATTTTATGTACTTATTTGTCAGAGAGAGAGCACAAGCAGGCGGAGCGTCAGGCAGAGGGAGAAGCAGGTTCCCCACTGAGCAAGGCGCCTAACATGGGACTCGATTCCAGGACCCCAAGATCACAACCTGAGCTGAAGGCAGACGCTTAACTGACTGAGCCACCAGGCGTCCAGAGAAATATTAACTCCTAACATCAGTCCTTTAAGTGGCAGAAAAACCACAAAAACAAAAAAATCAAATATTTTCCCCAAAGTTATTTTTATCATTGTGTTTAAAAGATTCAACTAAATATTGAATTTTAAATATTCAGTTTGTTATGTTGGCATTAATTTATTACTGTCTTACTTTATTTCTGGTACTTTCTATACAACGAAAAAAACTGAGAATGAATATATCCAGATTTTGAGAAAGTTTCACTATATAGGAGTAATCCTGAAGAAATTCTTTTTCTACTCTTTAATATACAAACTGGAAACATTGCAGTTATGCTTCTTTTAAACACTTAAAATAATGAAGTGGACTCTGGGATCTCTTGGGTTACCTTTTGTTCCTCCAAACCACAGGGTAAGTATATTTAAAAATAACATATTGACGTTTTTACAAAATTGTGTATAAACTCTGGTGTTGTAGCCCCAAATTTACAGACATAAAACTAAATGTTAAGGGGTGCCTGGGTGGCTCAGTCGGTTAAGCAGCTGCCTTCGGCTCAGGTCATGATCCCAGAATCCTGGCTCAGCAGGGAGCCTGCATCGGGCTCCGTACTTAGTAGGGAGCCTGCTTCTCCCTCTCCCTCTGCCTGCCTCTCTGCCTACTTGTACTCTCTCTTTCTCTCTGTCAAATAAATAAATAAAAATCTTAAAAAAAAAAACTAAATGTTAAAATTCCTTCGACCATGACTATCATTTT
The DNA here is from genome assembly GCF_002201575.2 of Neomonachus schauinslandi. Taxonomy (NCBI): domain Eukaryota; kingdom Metazoa; phylum Chordata; class Mammalia; order Carnivora; family Phocidae; genus Neomonachus; species Neomonachus schauinslandi. The sequence continues at coordinate 58,057,830 of NC_058410.1, read as the reverse complement.
GTATTATCTATTAAACCATTCTCAGTACACCATAATCACAACAAATTCCAATCTTCAGCTTTGATTAGAATCCCTAAGGCAGTTTTCTCTACCAATTTTCAAATAATCTCACAGCATGGCCTTGAGGATAAAATTGGAAAGTGTTTGGTAAATTGAAAATGCCTGTCTGTACTGTGACAATCTGTACATCTCAGTTCTTCATCCAGAGATAAACAGGCTCAAAAATACACAGGACAATGTGAAATGCTAACGTATAAAAGCGCCTCATGGGTGGAGACAGATTATTTTTAATTCTAGAAAAACCTTTTAATTGTCATTTCACCTCTCAGTATACCAGTTAGTTTCTCAAAAATCTTTAAGATGGCAGAGATTACCCTTCGCTGTGTCTTCCGTGGCACACGTCAGTCACTCAATCAACCTGTTATGTGATTGAAGAGTGAGCTACTTAGGTTTTAGGTATTTGATTCAGATAATCAAATTAAAAATGGGATAATATTTAAAGCATGTTGTAAACCACAGAGTACTATTCAGCTAGTTGACCTACTTCTTATCCCTGCTTCTAAATCTAAATCATACCCCCTTTCTTCTCTCTTAAAGCACCCAGATTTTTGTTTGTTTGTTGTTAAGCCTTATTTTTGAAGAGCGGCTTTATTTTTTATTATTATTATTTTTTAAAGATTTTATTTACTTATTTATTTGAGAGAGAACGAGAGAGAGAGCACAAGAGGGGTAGGGTCAGAGGGAGAAGCAGACTCCCCGCTGAACAGGGAGCTGGATGCGGGACTCGATCTCAGCACTCCGGGATCATGACCTGAGCTGAAGGCAGTCACTTAACCAACTGAGCCACCCAGGAGCCCCAAGAGCAGTTTTAGATTTACAACAACATTGAGAGGAAGGTATAAATACTTCTCATATATCCCCAGCCCCCTCACATGCATCGTTTTTCTCATTATTAATACCACTCAACAAAATGGTACATTTACCAAAGACGAACGGACCCTACATTGACATATGATAATCAGCCAAAGCCCCTCGTTTATCTTAAGGCTCATTCTTGATGTTGTATATTCTATAGGTTTGGATAAAAGTATGATGATATATATCCATCATTATAATATTATGCAGGGTACCTTAAAACTTTTCTGTGTTCTGCCTATTCATTTCTCCTCCCCTCCCTGTGGCAACCATTCATCTTTTTATTGTCTCCATAGTTTTGCCTTTTCTAGAATGTCATATAGCTAGAATCAGACAGTTTGTAGCCTTTTCAGGTTGAACACTTTCATGTAGAAATATGAACTTAAGATTCTCAGCACCAAAAATTTAAAGTCCTCTTAGAGACTTTCCACCTGCTAAACCTCTTTTTTCAGTCTTCTACTTCATGGAATTATTCTCTTCCTTCCTTACAGATTTGAGTTCCTGCTGTCTCACTGAAATCCAACTTTTTTGCTACTCTGTGCTTGAATATAAACATGACTGCAAAAAATAAAGAAAAATATTGATTTTCCTAACTTTAAAATTATGATTACTAACCTCAGTGGGTTTTTTTTTAATTCATTTAAAAAAATGAAATCTTGCCATTTACAACAACATGGATGGAACTAGAGGGTATTATGCTAAGCGAAATAAGTGAATGAGAGAAAGACATGTATCATATGATCTCACTGATACGAAGAATTCTTAATCTCAGGAAACAAACTGGGCATTGCTGGAGTGGTGGGGGTTGGAGGGATGGGGTGGCTGGGTGATAGACATTGGGGAGGGTATGTGCTATGGTGAGCTCAGTGGGGCTTTAAAAGATGTCTTCCCATTGTTCCTAGATCCACTCATTTTAAACCCTGCTTTAGGAGACCGTGTACTGTATCAACAGAGACCTTGCCCCTTTTAACTTGTGTTTGGATTTGGCCCAGGAGGCAACTGCAGGGAAAAGAAGAGCGTGTCATTGATACTTTCAAGGCAGTATACTCTGAAGAACCCATTTCTCTCTTTGGTTAAGTGGCTGGTTTTAGTAACTTTTTCTGTCTCTTTCAGACTCGAGGTGAATGCTTGACAAATACTAGCCCTGACCTATTGCACTAATACCTACACCTTTGTAAATAACCTTGATGAGTGTTAATTCTCTTTGAATTATCCTACACTGATTGTGCCATCTGTAACAGAAAAAAAATCCTGAATGTTGTTTGACAATGATACTTTTCTCCCATTCTCATACAATTAGTTTCTACCTTTTCCAATCTTCTCAAATGATCTGGAATTTTTTTTCTATCCTCACTCCCACTTCGTGACCTTATTTCCTACTTCTCTGAAAAAAAAAACAAAGAAGAAATCTCAATAGAGAGTTTATCATCTCCTACTTTCATGTACATCTACCCAATATATCTGAATCCATACATTTATTCTCTATGGTGTTGATACTTCTATCATGGCTGATTTGCATTAATTGATATGATGCCACTGAGGCTGGGACCATCAGTTCTCACAGCTATTCTAGCCTGCTCTGGCACAGCTCTGTTTAGGCAGGGATTTGATCTGTTTGTTTGTTGCTTAATTAATAATATTAATTAATTAATATTTTCTGAATGGGATAAAAATAGCAATCACTATATGTATTCAGTTGATAAATAACTTCTGAATATGGCTAAGTAAACATGATTTTGTGTAGGAATTTAGTATGTAATTTAATTTAAACATATCTGATTAGCTATTGTTTTAAAAACACGTATGCTTTAAAATTTTCAACTTTTTTTGAATCAGAAAGAAACTTCACTTTTCAAAGTTCACTTATTTGTATTGCCAACTTGGAATGTGTCTAAGAAAATGAAATATTTTCTTTCTCTATTTTAGCTTATGAATTTCTATACCTTACAGAGTAAATAGTAATAGTAAGAGACAGAGAATATGTTGAAAATTGATTCATACCAAGAATATACATGTCATTGAATTAAAATGGGGACTGTGTTCTGTGAAATGTGATTAATTGTATTTATTCCCAGGTTCAGAGCAGAAGCTGAGGCAGAGTAGAATAATGCAAAGTAGAATATTTAAATAACAGGACAGGAAAACACGCAGTTGGCCTGACAGTATTTTCATACAAACATTTATTTACTTATTTGAAATATTGCCTATTTCTTAAGAACCTTGCTGATAATTTTCTTTCAAGGCCAAGCGGAGTGATAAGCATGGGCAGAGGAAATCCATGAAGGTAGAAAATCTCTGAATTCTATATTAAGGTATTTTCCTCACACTTTATGAACTCTATAGATTATAAACTCTTCTTTAAAGTACACTTTACAGTCCTTCTAGTAGTAAAGATAACGTTCAAGACAAAAATCAGTGTATACTATAAGCTGAGGTAAATTTCCTTCATCTGCTTATTTAAACTTAAGCTTATTTTTCGGTATATTTGAATGTATGGAACAGAATAATACATATTTAGTAAAAAAAAAAAAGCATGGAACAAAAATAGACCAATTATAAATCTATCAAACTCTTCTCAGGGTACTAACAATACTTCGGTAGTTGTGCTTGTGGGTAAAAAATAAGTTACATTACTGATTTCTACCTGGTGCAATGTGCAGTTCATATGGGTTTATTGCAGGGAATATAGATTCCTCTTCCAAAAAGCAGATAAAGCTTTACTGATTTCTAGATAGCAGTTTATATCATATTTCCTCATTTTAAAAGATACATAGGTGCTTCTTGTAGTAGGTTGAATAATACCCCTGTCCCAGACTTGTCCACACCCTACTCCTTAGAACATATTACCATATGTGTGATAAGGGAGATATGAATGTCTGATTAGGTTAAGGATTTTGATACGGGGAGATTATTTAGGATAATTTGGGTGTGTCCAATGTAGTGAGAAGGATCCTTATAAGAAGAAGGCAGGAAGTCACATAGAGGAGAAGGTGAGATAACCGAAGAAGCAGATATCAGAGTGATGTGATCACAAGCCAAGGAAAGCCAGAAGCTTCAAAAACTGGATGAGGCAAGAAACAGATTCTTTCCTGGAGCATTTAGAAGCAAAGAACTCTGCCAAACTCTTGATTTCAGCTATGTAATGTTCTTTTTGAATTTCAGATCTCCAGAACTATTAAGATAATGCATTTGTGTTATTTTAAACCACTAAATTTGTAGTAATATGTACAGCAACAACAGAAAACTAACACACTTGTTTTTTTTTAAGTGATAAATTTATTTTTTTATATAAATGTTTTAAGTGAGCTAAGGTGAAAATCTGTAAGTGCAGCTATTCTATGTATAATATATATATGCTGAAAATATATATTACATATATGTTAAAATATATGTATGATGAAATCATTTATAATCTCTTCGGAACGTTATGAGTAAGAAAAACTTAGAAATTTTTTAAAGTTTATTTCTTTAAATGATAAAAGTATTTCATAAAACAGCGGACTTTATTGAGATAGAACATATATAGCTTTATTTAAAATCCAGTATATACAATTTATTTTTAATGGGATTAATAAGCATTTTCATTGAAACATGCAACTATTTTGATTTGTCATCTCATAGATTAGAATTATATAGATATACTAAATCTTAATAAATAAAGTCAAATAGTTTGTTTACAAATATTTCAATTTTGTCTAAATCCCTTCTTTTTTTTAACTATAAGTGTACCTGAACTGGAAAAGAAGAGAAACATAGAAAAAGACTGTAATAGAAATTATATGAAGATGGTGAATTTCTTAATGATAAAATATATCAATGTTATCATATATTAGCAAATATTAAAACTTAAAAATAAGATATGGGAAAAATCTTACAATATTAAATTCCAACATTGCTAAAATTATATAGCAATTCTTTCTACTAAGGTTGATTATGCATTTTATCTTTTGACCAATAACTTCTAGTTAATAAGTATTTTTAAAAGAATAAATTATGAACCTTTGTCTATTGGTAATTGCCATAGTGAACAGTTATTAATTTAATAATACAAAAATTTTTTTAAAGGATTTTATTATTTCAAATATATTAATGTGGATCCTACTGAGAAAGCCAAAAATTTTCCTTTACAAGTTACTTTTTTAGAGAAACCAAAGGAAGTTGTTTGAGCAATCTGTGGAGAATCCTGTGTGAAGCTCAAGGTAATTAAATTAAAAGCAAGTGTTTTAAGATTAGGTGAAAACATGAATTCGTTCAAGGAAGAATTAAAATATTTTAAGATCAAAATGTGTTGCTTATCAAACTGGGAAATTATTTTTAACATGATAACGAGCAGATTTATTATAAATTTATGAGAGTGACACATTTCCATCTGACGGTACAAGAGGGAGTTCAGACTGGCACAAACTTTCTCGAGGGTAAATTGGCAATACTTTGTGTCCCAGTTCCTGGCAGATATTTACTTTGATATTTACTAAAAATTAACATGCAACAATAATGACATCTTACTAGGGCAAGGAAATTCTGGGAAGATTCTTTTAGCCAAATAAAACCATATTCAGTTTCTATGAAGAGTGTATGAACAGTTCAATAGTGATCTTTCTCAATTACTGTATGAGATTATTTGTAAAGATGATGGTTGAGTGACAAGCAGATTTGTTCTTTATTATAACCAAAGGACCAACAAAAAAGGAGGTAAGAATTGTCACAGTATTTGTAAAGAAACAAAGGTAATGGAGAGTGTGATGCCTTTAATAATAATCATAAATATCCCATTGGCATTACCATGGTGTATATTAAAATTATTTGTTTTCCACTAACATGAAAGACAAACCAGGTCTTTTACGTAGCTGGATTTCCTGTACCACCTGCCATGCTGTGTATATCACAGGTCCTTTGAAGTGTTCTCTTTCCTCCATGTTGGAGTAAGTCATTAATATTTGTGAGAGAAAAAGATGAAAAATTTGTGGAGGGAAGAAGTATTAGAAGAACATTTTTTATTTATTAAAATATTGAACCAGAAGATCTAAATTTTATGAAATATTTTAAACTCTTAAGATATAGAGTGTTAGAAAAGCACCAGTCATTTCAGTAGTCTTACTTTTATTTGAGAGCTATATCTTTATTTTTTTAGTTTAAGAATTTAGCATGTTCTTTCATTTTCTGCAGAATCTATGTGGGTAAGATTTAGGGGACTCAGACATTGCATATAAATGAAAGGGTGATGGAAACACAGCAATATCAGAAAACTGTCTAAACACCTTATGTCAATTGCATGAACATGTTGCAATTAATACTAGCACTACCTGAAACAGAACAAACCAAAAAACCTGGCTCTCAAGTAAGAAGCCCAGGTTCTGTGTGTGTGTGTGTGTGTGCAAACAATATCCTCCTACCTTACCCAAATCACCAGTATCAATCATCTTTCTTATTTAGCTTTAACATTGACTTCCTATTGCTGTATAACAAATGATCACAAACCTAATGGCTTATACAAATTTGCTATTTCACAGTTTCCTATCCGGGCCTGGGTTCACTGGGTCCTCTGTTGAGTGTCTCACAAGGCTGAAATTAAGTTGTTTGGATATCCTTCCTTTCTAAAGTTTGGATTCTTTTTCTTTTTTTTTTTCTTTTTTAAGATTTTATTTATTTATTTGAGAGAGAAATTGAGAGAGAGAGAGCACAAGCAGGGGAGCAGCAGAGGGAGAGGGAGAAGCAGACTCCTCACTGAGCAGGGACCCTGACGCAGGGCTCGATCCCAGGACCCTGGGATCATGACCTGAGCTAAAAGCAGCCACTTAACCTACTGAGCCACCCAGGCACCCTAAGGTCGGATTCTTTTTCATGCTCACATGGTTGTTGGTAGAATTCATCTCCCTGAAGCCATAGGCGGGTTAGATGCCTCCATTCTCTTGATGGCTGTCACCCAGGTCCTTGCCACATGGTTCCCTCCAATCTTATGACCTCATGGGCTCACTTGATTAGATCAGGCACAACCAGATAATCTCCCTTTTGATTAACTCCAAATTAATTGATAAGTAACCTAATTATGAGAGTGATAGCTTATCATATTCACAGGCTCTGCCTGCACCCATGTGGTGGGATTATACAGGATGTGCACACTGGGTGTGCGTGTGTGTGGGGGGATTATCTTGAGACTATTTGAGCACCTGCACTCACTCTTTCTCTCTCTCTCTATTTTTTTCTCAATAATTCAATCATTTGGTGGTAAGTTGGAGGTATTCCACTTTATCTCTGAAAGGCAATATTTTCTAAAGCTGATCTAGTTTTTAAAAATTATTCTTTCTCTAATTAGGCACAAATAATATTTTTGAACATTCATCATTAACTGGATTTTTTTTTTTTGTTACTGTGAGCAAGCTGAGTAAAAATGCTTCTTCCACAGACAACTGTATTAACTTTTAAAAATCTGTATCTTAAAATCCTTCCTTGGGTCTTGTTACTGTTCCCCAGATGGCCTGGAGTGAAGATGCAGCTCCTTTTCTGCACCTGTGACAGATTGCTGTTATCCCTACATTTGTTATTATCCCTAAATTTTTACCACCAAGTCCTGATAAACATGTTGTTCTGCAAACTGGAATCTCTTCTCCTAGCCATTGTGCTGCACTTACATTCCTGCCTGTCCAGGATGGACACATAGTCAATTTTAAGAGCTAATGATTAATTATTTCTCTAAGTGTCTGCAACAGTATATATACACTTGTACTATCAGTATGTTAGTTATTCCGGCTCCGCAGTCCCAACGGCACATTTTGCATTTTGCAAATCTGTTAACTATAAAATATTTTTTCATTGCAGTTTTAATACGCATTTCCTGATGTTGAGCATCATTCCTTATATTTATTATTCATCTGTGTTTTCTTTTGAATAAAATGTCTTTTCATATGGTTTCTTCAGTTTTATACTAGATTGATTCTTTTTATGTTGCCGATTTGCAAAAATTTGTATATATTCTCCACACTAATACTTTTCTGTTATAGATGCTGAAATATTACCTCTTGGTTGGGGGCTTGCCTTTTCACTTAACTTTATAGTGTTTTAAGACAACAGAATTTTATAATTTTATTATAATTTAATTTATTAATTTTTCCATGACATTTTGCCTATCTTATTTATAAAATAATCAAAGCAAGTATATTTTCTTTCCTCAGAATCATGAATATATTCCCTACAATGTTTGAAGCATTTTAAACATTTGCATTTCACATTTCAGCTCAAAATTTATTTGGAATTATAAGTACTTGTGAACTAATTTATAATTTTCCTTTTTGCTCTTTTTAATTAGGAAAACACCTTAATTAGGAAAGTGTTATAGTACTTTTAAAAAAAAATGTTTTGAGTATAGTTGACACACAAGGCTACATTAGTTCCAGGTGTGCAACATAGTGATTCCAAGACTCTATAGGTTATGCCGTGCTCACCACAAGTGTAGCTACCGTCTGTCACCATGCGACCCTATTACAATACCATTGACTGTATTCCCTATATATTTTATAGCCTTTTATTCCCATGACTTACTCATTCCATAACTGGAAGCCTGTATCTCCCCCTCCCCTTCACTCATTTTGCCCATCCCACACCCATCTCCCCTCTAGTAACCATCAGTTTGTTCTCTCTATTTACAGGTATGATTTTGCTTTTTGTTTGTTTATTTATTTGTTTTGTTTTTTTATATAAGTGAAATCATGTGGTATTTATCATTCTCTGTCTCACTTATTTCACTTAGCATATTACCCTCTAGGTCCATCCATGTTGTCCCAAATGGCAAGATCTTATTCATTTTTTAGGCTGAGTAATATTCATATGTATGTATACCACATCTTCTATATCCATTCGTCTATCAGTGGACACTTGGGCTGCTTCTGTAGCTTGGCTATTGTAAATAATGCTGCAATAAACACAGGGGTGCATATATCTTTTTGAGTTAGTGTTTCTTTTGATACCCTTCTTTGCTACTGATCATAAATACGGCCTTGTTATGTAAGTATCAAATTTCCATGTATGTCTGAATTTATCTCTGACTTCCCTATTCGTTTCTCTTGATCTATGTGATAATCCATATGCCACTGAGAAGCCACCGCTTGCTCACAACATCAGACTGCCAGCTACAGAGACTGCTGTAAGTGCCCGATATGGCACTATTCACTGAGGACACCAGTCAGAAGGGAACTAGCTATTGGATTATGCTGCAGTCTTTCTACACAATCTTCTCTTCTCACTCTCACTTTTCACAGGTGCCAGACCTGTATGACAATTTGAAAACTCCTCCTAACCACTTATTCTCCTAAGCCTTTTATATTTCACAGGTGTTGTCTCAAATAAAACCCTTGCTGAATCTAATCTAGTCTTGACATTGTTAGCTTCTCAGATGTCATGAACTGAAACTTAATGTTCCTCCTGAGAGAATTTGCTTATATTTCTCCCAAGTATCTGAAATCACTACCGTTGGACAATATTTTTAGACTAAATTCCCAGCTTTGATTATTTTGAACCATAAATTTTAGGTAATGGAAACAATCTCAGTTCTAATTATTTCCTTTTCATCTAAGAGACAATAGCTGTAAAAGCAAGTTTCCATACTGTCTCCCTTGCAGATAATATTTTTTTTCTTCTTCACCCTTCCACAGAGGATTTGCATTTAGGCAGAAGTTTTCATTCTGACTTTTCACCTTGTATAAGATCGTGTCTCTGTCCTTTGTCACCTCAATTAATCAACTAAAAAATTCTGCATCAAATTCTGCTTCTGGTCAATATGGGATAATGTGACCATATTATATGTTTTGATACATATGAAAATTCTAGGAAATGAGAACTAAACTATAGTGGCAGATGGCATATTAGTAGTTGCCTGGAATGTGGGGAGGGATGTAAGGAAGAGACTACAAAAGGGTCACATGGAAACTTTGGGGGAGATAGATAAATCCATTTTCTTAAATGTGGTGAGTTTTTTGTGACGTATACATTTTTCAAAAGTTATCAGATCATACACTTTAAATATGCACAGTTTATTGAATGTCAGTTATAACTCAGTAAAACTATTTAAGAAAAACTGGGTCTGGCTCCTGAGGGAATTAATTTCTTGCCTTACAGTCTTTAAATTAAAAATATGTTTAAAAATATTTAGCCATGGGACACCTGGGTGGCACAATCAGTTAAGCGACCGACTCTTGGTTTGGCTCAGGTTGTGATCTCATGGGTCATGGGATTGAGCCCTGCATTGGGCTCTGCACACTCAGCTGAGTGCTGGGAGGCTGCCCCACCTCAAACATGAGTGTGCGTAGGCACATGCTTTCTCTCACTCTCTCTCTAAAATAAATAAATAAATCTTAAAAAGTATTTAGCCATTATTTTAATTGCTTTTTAATGATGATATTTTTTTTAGGATTCCCAGTCTGTAATACAGCCAGAAATGGAAGCCTCTTCCTAGATTTTTTTCCACACAATCTCAGCCATGAGCTACTGAAGAAATACTGCTTTCTAAAACCAAAATATAAAAACACAATTATATCTGTGAAAGCTCCCTAGTTTTGTTCCATAACAAAAAAAGTTTTGCTATAATTTTGAAATTTTCGTTATTATGTTTTTTTAAATCACAACTCACCAACTAAACTTTCACCCTTTTGGAAACTGTCTCTATACCAGAAATTCCCCCTACAAATGTATCCTATTCATTAGAAAAATACTAAACAGGGGAAAAATATGGCAAAAGCCTTTGGTAACTCCACCAAATATTACTCTGAGTTGACATTGAATCATCAGTTTAATTCCAACTTGTCTAACACACTATTGACCTATTCTGTATAGAAATTTACTTATCAATGTCATTATTTTGATGTACAAATTTATTAATTCTTTAAAAAACTGAGAGGATTCAATTACTACTTAAATAACTTCTAGTATGCCCTAAATGCATCTATTTAATAATAAGTTCTAGAATTTTGGAAATTTTAGATGCTGAGCCGGTTTTCCAAATTCATAAATATTTTCTTCCTCCACTATTCTATATATGTTTTGTTCAAGATAAGATAAACACTTATCATCTTAAGGTTCTTTGCCTAGAACAAAATTAACCAAATCCACCATGTGTTCCCTTGGGGTTAAATCATTGCCCCAGGTTTCAATTTCACAACTTCTTGAAAACTATCCAGTAGCATTTAATGGCAGTCACTTGTCATTTGAAAAACACTGTTCTATCTTACTGCCAAACTCTTAGTCCCTTCTGTGCACTGAATATGATATGAGATTTTCAATTTAAAATTAATATTTGGGGGCACCTGGCTCAGTCAGTAGATCATGCAACTCTGGACCTCAGTGTAGTCAGTTCAAGCCCTACATTGGGCATGAAACCCAGTTAAATAAATAAATAAATAAATAAATAAATAAATAAATAAATAAAATTAATTTTTGTTTCTCTCAAGTTTGGTTTGATAAGTTTTTTTTTTTTAAAGATTTTATTTATTTATTTGACAGAGAGAGACAGCGCGAGAGAGGGAACACAAGTAGGGGGAGTGGGAGAGGGAGAAGCAGGCTTCCCGCAGAGCGGGGAGCCCGATGCGGGGCTTGATCCCAGGACCCTGGGATCATGACCTGAGCCGAAGGCAGACGCTTAACCGACTGAGCCACCCAGGCGCCCCAAGTTTTTTTTTTTTTAATTTACCTTATAGAACATATCAGGCCTACATATTTGACTATTTCTTTTTATTCCAATTGATACGTTGATGTGAAAACTTGATCAGGGGCGCCTGGGTAGCTCAGTCTGTTAAGCGTCCATCTTCGGCATAAGTCATGATCCCAGGGTCCTGAGATCAAGTCCCGCATCGGGCTCCCTGCTTAGTGTGGAGTCTATGTCTCCCTCTCCCTCTGCTCTGCCCCTCTGCGCCAGCTCTGTCTCTCATTTTCTCTCTCTCTCAAATAAATAAATAAAATCTTAAAAAAAAAACCTGATCAGTTTTCAGCTTGCTATATAGAGATAAGAATTTTAATCTTAAATGATTGAGAGTGGGTGATAGTTTATTTTATGTGTCCACTTGTTCAGTCTATGGGGTGCCCAGAGAGGTGGTCAAACTCTTATGAGTGTTTCTGCTAAGGTGCTTCTGGAGGGAATTAGCATTCTAATTGGTAGAGGAAAGCATATTATTCTCCATAATGTGAGTGGGCCTCATCTAATCAGTTGAAGGTCTGAATTGAACAAAAAAGCCCTCCCCTCACCCAAGTAAGAGAGAATTCTCCAGCAGACTGTATTCAGAGATCTGCAACATTGGCTTTTCCTACTAATGGCCTTCCAACTGGAACAGTTCCTCCTGGGTCTCCAGCCTGTCCAGCCCACCTGGCAGATTGGACTTGCCAGCCTCCACAAGTGTGTGAGCCAATTTCTTATTTTATATATATACATATACAAGATATATAATAAGGATATACATATTATATATATTATAAATATATAAATACATATTTTATAAAATTTATTATATAAATCCATATTATAATAAATTATATATATGTATATACCTTATTTTGGTTCTGTCTTGTTGGAGAACACTGATTAATACAAGGGGATATTACCAAAATATGGACACAGATACAGAAAATACTGCAAGCTCTTCATCACTTGGGATAATTCATTTTATCATGTATCTAATTTAAATTCCTGAGTAGAATTTTTATTTGCAATGGATTTGTCCAGGCTTTCCTCTTTATTATGTCTTTCTTCTCTAGATTGAGAATATGGGCTTTAATGATTTAAAAACCTTTATTCATACTAAGGCTCACATTCCATGAGTTATAAGTTATGGAATTTGAGTTACAGCATTTTTATGCTTCTTGTCTGAAGAGATTTATTGAATAAAATAAACCATCTAGAAAATAACATACAGCATCTTTTGTTATTTTATAAAAACTATTTTAATGCTCAGCCCCAAGCAGAGATGGTATCTGCATTTAATAACAGCTACTTCAAAGATATGCAGAAATACATTTGCATATGCTATGACTAGAAGAATTTATGTGCTTAGTTCACGGATATTAAAATTAATTGTAAAATGCCACTAAGGGAATTTGTCTTTTGATGTTCTCTGTAGGGGAAAATTTACGTTTTGAGATTAAACATTAAAAATGAAAAAAACAGAAAGAATGTATATTTTCGTCCTATGATTAGTGGGTAGGGCACAGATACATCTCAACACATTATTAATTGAGTGTTTTCAAAGATCTGTGTTTAGAATATGCCAGAGGAATGTATTTCCAGTACTTTATGAAGAACTCAATTTCTCTTCCTAATAAATAATGTCATGTGGCTTCCTTTCACTCTAAAAGAAATTATATCAGATCAGGTATGTGAATATTATGGAGCTATTTATTGGTAATTCATCATTTAAAGGTTACAAAAGACTTTTAATTAGTAAGTATATAATAAGAAACTTAATGGAGATGCCTAGGGAATTTTATTTCATGTAAAAAGATTTTTTCCATATTAATAGGAGTAAAAATCAGAGGCAAGTTGACCTCCTGCCCTTGAATCATCTCATGCTTTTTCATAATTAAGTTTCCAAGTAATTTCATGGCCCTTAAGTAACACAATCCTCTGGGTTCTTAGTTCATGTGTAATTTTCTCCATCCAGTGTTTCTGGAGAATTCTTCTTTCTCAGTGGACAGGACTTGATAATGTCCCAGTAAAGTACCACGACTGCTCGTCTCTTGAAGTGCAGTTGACTCATGCATGGTGCTAAATTAGCTTCACTGAAGTGTGTTGATAGAACAGAGACAGCCACTTTGTTGCCAAGTAGTTGCCTTAATAACAAGGAAAACAAATAATAGAATATTTGAGATGGTGTTTACGAGATGCAAAATCATCTAGTTGAGAATTGGGAGGTACAGCTAACATCTGGGCTGAATGTAGGTGCACAGCTGCTTGATTTTAAGAGCCAGTTGCAGTTCCCTTGGGTTTCACCATGAAGGCATAAATATTCACAGGGGAGGGAGAAAGTGAGGATGGTAGAAAGCAAGAGGAAGGGAGGGAGCGAGGGAGAAAGAGAAGAATAAGAGGAATAGGTGCACAAAGGAAAACCAGTAGTATGGCCCAGGTAGTGGATATTCTGATAGAAGTGTCTGGTCCTTGTGTTACCAATCAGATTAAATATTTGACTCATGCCAATAAGAATAAATATAACCTTAGTTTTGCTGGGGTCTTAACTGAGTCCTCTGATATGAGAACAAGTTATGTCAAATTTCATCAGAAAAAGGACAGTAAAAAATTGATGAGGATTGTCTCTGACAATTTGTAAACTGTTTCAAAGTCCTTCTATACTTTTGCTAATAGATGTCAAGGGTGGGGAATTAGTTTCCTAATCTAATCACTTAGATTGCTACTCTAGGGTTTCCATATATATTTAAAGGTATATCCTAACATGAAATACATGAAATAAAGTATGTCTGGGGAACACCAATTGATATGTCATCTTCAGGCAGGCACTCCACTCCTCTCCTGCTAAAGGCCTTCTCTGGTAAGTTTTTATGGGAAGTGGGATGGATTCTTGGAAATATAAGTAAGATCCGCCTTATCTCCTTCCTCTAACTTAAAGTTCATCTACTCATGGAAGAGAAGCTAGGAATCAGGCCCTAGGAAGGGGATACTTACTACAAGGGAGAACAGGAAATGGATGAAAGCTCATTGTGTGTAGATTCAGAAAGATAAATATATTTAAAACATTGAACTGGGCCAGCTTGATGCATAAACCCTTTCTCTAATTACTGGGGAGCCAGAAGACAGTGAGGGGGAAAAGGGAAAGAAGGATAAGATGAAGGCTGGAATAGGTGTTGGAAAGAAGCAAATTATATAGAAAAGATAAATTATGGATGATTGGAATTGAAGGGCCAAATGGAGAAAAATTAAAAGATTAATCTTTACTAGACAAGGTGATATGAATTTAGAAAGTGTTTTTTTTTTTTTTTTTTTTAAGATTTTATTTATTTATTTGACAGAGAGAGACACAGCGAGAGAGGGAACACAAGCAGGGGAGGTGGGAGAGGGAGAAGCAGGCTTCCCGCCCAGCAGGGAGCCCGATGCGGGGCTCGATCCCAGGACCTTGGGATCATGACCTGAGCCGAAGGCAGATGCTTAACGACTGAGCCACCCAGGCGCCCCTAGAAAGTGTTTTAAATGCAGTTTTGAGACATCGCAGCCAGCGAAGCTAACGGAGTTTCAGCTGGATAGACAACTGTCCAACTAACGACTACCATTCTCAGTCTCATTTGCCACAGTGTGGAGCTACACAATTATATTTTTCCCAGTGAAAGGTGAGTGGAATTAACATGCACAATTTTCAGGTAATTTGCTATGATGGGTCTTTTTGTTATATGAAATTGCTTAGGCCATCATTTCCAACTATTTAAATAAACACTAAGGGCTACTGTGAAGAGACTTCTCAGATATAAATAAAGTCCCTAATCTATTGACTTTATGTAAGGGAGATTATTCTGAATAATTTGTGTGGGTCTGATTTAATCAGTTGGAAAGCCTTGAAGCAGAGCTGAGTCTTCCCATATGTGAGAGAGAGAGAGAGACTTGAGAGATAGAAAGAGAGAGAGAGAGATGAAGGAGAAAGGAAGAAGGAGGAGAAGGAAGAGTAGGGGGACGAAGAGAAGAAATGACAGAATGAAGAATTTCAGCTTCAGCCCATACCCATGGAGTTCCATCCTGCCCATGATATTCTTCTCCCAGTGGATTTTGTATTTGCTTAGCCAGTCTCCACAACTGCATAAGCAAATTCCTTGCAATAAGCTATTTATATGATATATAATAAAATATATATATTACAACATATATATGTATGTGTGAGTGTTTATGTGTACATACATGTATCGTATTGGTTTTGCTTCTCTGGATGAACCATTACAAATACACTTGCTTAATGTGAAAATATTCTCCCTTTACTTCTTCACTTAGCCCCTACCCACCTACTACCTATTACCTGGAATAGAAACACAAAGGTGAAGTGGGGCTAACTTGGATCATACAGACAAGGACAACATACTAGAAGAAGACAGAACAAGGTGTAATTAAGCTTCATTCCTGAAAAAATCCTAAGAAACCAAGTTGTCTACCTATCTTGGACTGTATACCTAACCCTAGAGTGTTATAAAAAAATAAACTTCTACTTTGTTTGAGACACTGTGTTTTGCAGATCAATTTCCTTATTATAGAAGTTTATTTTGTACCTAATTATTACAGGAATGATGTGCGTATAATGGATGAAATGGCACTTTGGAAAGGTTTGCACAGTCATGTATTGTCAATGGATCAGAAAGACTGCAGTGGGATGATGTTGCCACCATGCTAGTTGGCTATTCTTTGTAAGGTCTCTTTCAACTACCACTCATGGCATCTTTATATAGGACATTGAAATATTTTAAATATTAAAAGCAAAGACATAACAAATATGTTCAGAAACAGTTGTATAATCTTACCCCCTCTATAGTTCTGGATAACTGGTATGGACCCTGGGCAGGGGAATGGGTTGAAACTCTGGCTGTGCTGTTGTGTTACCTTTGAAGGTGAATTAGGCTCTCAGAACTTCAGTTTTGTCATCTCAGAAATAGAGACTGACATCCCTTTCCATGTTGTTTTTCCTTATAGTGATGTATAGGAGACTTGGGAGGAAAAGGTATTGAGGATTGAGTGCCTATAATTATGATCATTGCTAAAGGAAAACAATATGTCATATAAAATGCTAACTTCCTCCTGGATATACTCAAATATTGCTAATGTGATGGAGGTATAGAAAAGACATTTAATAAATCATACTTAGTATTGTCAGAAGTAGTAGAAGTAGTTTTCAGTGTGGAACTAGGAACTGAACTCTAAATTAGAATATATCACAGTCCATCAATTATTATTCTTGGCTAGTCTTCCAATATTTGAAATTTTTTAATGAATTCAATTATCAAAATAATTAATTTTGCTTCTTGGATTATAATGCTTAGGATATACCTTTAAAATTATCTACCTCCGAAAATCCAAGGAAGGCAAGACCAGGCTATAGTCATATTATGCAGTTTCCTGATTCACTCCACATGTTTCCTTTATTCTAGACTTTGTTCATGCTATCTCTTTTTCCTAGAACATAATTCCTCCAGGGTAAGATAGCTTTTCATATCTTTGAGACATTCCTGAGGTAAGTTACTGTGGCTTTTCCCCAATGAGATTAGATGAGGGACACAGGCACTAGACTGTAGTTCTCTGTTCTCTCTGTTTTGTATGAAGCATATACCCGACTGGGATGCAATCACTTATTGCATGTCTATGATTGGATCACCCAGGCCTCTCTGTTGAAACCTCAAGTAGAAAGTGACATGTTAAGAAATGGAATGCAAATGTGTAATTGTGGTACATCAAGAATTTCCTTAGATAGACTCTTGAGCGTTAATGAAGTCTTTCAGTGTATAAGGGTATGAGACAGGGAGTCCTCAGTTTTCGGCGGCTCTGTCTGGAGGGTTTCTTACTCCTTAGTCACACACTTAGAACTTTGAACTCATCTCTGTAAAGAACAGGGAGGTTTTGATGGTCATTTTCTCTCACACATCCTTTTATGACCTCTTGTATGTTCTGTGTTGGTTTAATAATAAACAAAAGTGAACAACAAAATAGAACAAAAACAACAGAACCTAAGCTGTTCTTTGTTATCATTTATCAATGATAGCCTGTGGAGTTTGTTCTGGCTCATGCTGCTAAATTGTAAGTAGCTAGCAGGAGAGGGAGAGTGGATTTCGTCTTACTCATTGTCATAGCACAGATCTTGGTTCAGTATCAGTCACACTGTATGTCACATTAAATATTTATTAAATAAATTGCAAATTCATATGGCCATACTCCTCACCTTCTTTCCAATAGTTTACTGCCTATTTTATGCCCAACTGGTTTATCAAGTTTACTATTTCCCCAAATTGACTTACTAGCAATCCCCAAACTTCTGCGCCTTCTTTATGATTTGTTATCCTATTAAATGGTAACAAAGAACTCAGTTACTCAAACTAGAAACACAAGAGGCCTCTCTAACCCCCAGCTTAGCGACCTTCTCATTTAGTCACTAATTTCATCCACTGAGCTTCATCTGAAAGGATATCTATCTATCTATCTATCTATCTATCTATCTATCTATCTAATCTATAATTTCATCTAGTTCACTGTGAAATTCATACTGCGTATATTAATGGCCTCTTGGCAGGAAAGTTAATAAGCATCAGAATTGCTCTCTTCCTAGGGAGTGTTAAATGTTTAGCACTATAAATCATTTGCACTTCCTTCTATTATTCTTGCTCTTTAGGAAAGGAACAAAACAAAACAAAAATCTGGTATCTCAAACCCTTACATAATGGACTATCCCTTATAAGGAACCTTGGTTAAAGTTGAATCTAACTAACCACACTTGCTACTGCCTCTTCCAAATTCCCATTAAAATACCTTTAAAAGCACAAAAATTTAAAAACTCAGAATGCAACCCAAACTAGATATGAAATTTAACCTATTAATAAAATTCAGGAAACATTTCTACTAATGATAACTATGATGGTCTGGATTTCAAAAATCAACAAATAATCATAAAAATATCAATCGTATAAGTGTATAATAAGGACAAAAAAGTAGCGTTTCTGTTTCTTAAAAAATAATAAGTGGATCTACTTCTTCCTCATGTCTAGTCCTTGGCTCAAAATAATGAAAAGCAGAAATGAATATTAAAAAATGAATAGCATTTCTATAGTGTGTAAATTGCATTTTGAGTAACCTACAGTGCTTTGTCCTCACACCACCATCACTACCTATATTGGTATCTCTGAATAATCACCTGGAAATATAAGTCACAAAACGCTCCTGGATAAGACAGCACAGTGGATAAAAGAGGGTTGGGTGAAGTGGCCTGAGAGTGAGTCATTTCTCCAAAGGTTTGATACCGACAATTATATGCTATAAATTGGGACAGAGTTCAGAGAAGTCCAAACAAAATGATATTATATACTTGAACCTATCCTTTTTCTTATTTTTTTCCATGATTAGTTTCAGAGAGTCAAGGAATGGTGGTGGGAGGGAGGAATCCCAGGTATAAAAATAGTAGCCAACACTTCTGTAAAACTTCTTATGTAAGAAGTGTTATTCTAAACACCTCATGCACGGTAGCTTAGTTAACTTTCACAACAACCAATAGAGTAAGTGTTATATTATTTTCATTTTTAATGAGGAGATGGAGTCACCAAAGGTTTAAATAACTTCTCCAAGTTCAATTTGTAAAAGGACTCAAGCTCTGGTTTCAAAATACATGCTCTTAACAACTACACTAGGATAATCTTGCTCCAAGACACTCACTAGATACTAGAAATCAAGCTGGGAATGGTGCACTTCAACAGATTTTTAATCTGTGTACGTGAAGGAGACTTGATCAAGACTCACCTGGAAAAGGACTCAGAACAAGTCTAGTACACATTCCTCACTTGTTAATAAGCAGAGCATCATGAGAGAAAAACAAATACCATGAAGAAGATATACATTGAGATGAAAAAATACTACTAAAATATTATATGTGAAGTGGGTGACTGAAAAGAGACTAAAAATACCAATATCATGGCAGTATAAAGATGAGAAAATGATGTAGAATATGGAATGATTAGTTTGGAGGTAAAATTGATTTCTTACAGATTGCTTAAGAATGAATAAAAATAACCAGTGAGAAGCTAGTACACTTGGAGGAAAAAAAAATCTGAGCTGAGAATTCTATGTGTTCCTGTGGAAACAGAAAATTTGGGATGGAAGCCATAGTCAAACACATGATTGAAGAAAACCTCAGTGAAATGAATAGCCTCAAAGTATGGAGACTAAAAAAACTGCAGTTCACATAAAAACTATTAAAAGATGCCATTTCCAATCTGTCCTAATGCAGAAAATTTGCTAAATAGATAAAAGCATAAAAAAAAAAAAACTATGGAAGTATTACCCAGTGAAAATTGGTTTAATATATTACATATATTAGATTTACATATAATTTGTCATTCACTATTCATTTTCTATCAGCCTGGGTTTTTCACCTAAATAATTTAAAATACATTCCTATCTATTAAATATACATCTACACAAATAATTTTTAAATTGTTAGGGTATAGGGGCACCTGGGTGGCTCAGTCATTAAGCATCTGCCTTCGGCTCAGGTCATGATTCCAGGGTCCTGGGATCAAGTCCCGCATTGGGCTCCCTGCTCAGTGGGAAGCCTGCTTCTCCCTTTCCCACTCCCCCTGCTTGTGTTCCTTCTCTCGCTATGTCTCTGTCAAATAAATAAATAAAATCTTAAAAAAAAAATGTTAGGGTATAGAGTGAATATCATTCTCAATGGGGAAAAACTGAGAGCTTCCCCCCTAAGGTCAGGAACACGGCAGAGATGTCCACTATCACCACTACTATTCAACATAGTACTAGAAGTCCTAGCCACAGCAATCAGACAACAAAAGAAATAAAAGGCATCCGAATTGGCAAAGAAGAAGTCAAACTCTCACTCTTTGCAGATGATATGATACTTTATGTGGAAAACCCAAAAGACTCCACCCCAAAACTGCTAGAACTCATACAGGAATTCAGTAAAGTGGCAGGATATAAAATCAATGCACAGAAGTCAGTGGCATTCCTATACACCAACAACAAGACAGAAGAAAGAGAAATTAAGGAGTCAATCCCATTTACAATTGCACCCAAAATCATAAGATACCTAGGAATAAATCTAACCAAAGAGGCAAAGGATCTGTACTCAGAAAACTATAAAATACTCATGAAAGAAATTGAGGAAGACACAAAGAAATGGAAAAATGTTCCATGCTCATGGATTGGAAGAACAAATATTGTGAAGATGTCTATGCTACCTAGAGCAATCTACACATTCAATGCAATCCCCATCAAAATACCATCCACTTTTTTCAAAGAAATGGAACAAATAATCCTAAAATTTGTATGGAACCAGAAAAGACCCTGAATAGCCAGAGGAATGTTGAAAAAGAAAAGCAAAGCTGGTGGCATCACAATTCTGGACTTCAAGCTTTATTACAAAGCTGTCATCATCAAGACAGTATGGTAGTGGCACAAAAACAGACACATAGATCAATGGAACAGAATAGAGAGCCCAGAAATGGACCCTCAACTCTATGGTCAACTCATCTTTGACAAAGCAGGAAAGAATGTCCAATGGAATAAAGACAGTCTCTTCAACAAATGATGTTGGGAAAATTGGACAGCCACATGCAGAAGAATGAAACTGGACCATTTCCTTACACCACACACAAAAATAGACTCAAAATGGATGAAAGACCTAAATGTGAGACAGGAATCCATCAAAATCCTAAAGGAGAACACAGGCAGCAACCTCTTTGACCTCAGCCACAGCAACTTCTTCCTAGAAACATCGCCAAAAGCAAGGGAAGCGAGGGCAAAAATGAACTATTGGGACTTCATCAAGATAAAAAGCTTTTGCAAAGCACAGGAAACAGTCAACAAAACCAAAAGACAACCGACAGAATGGGAGAAGATATTTGCAAATGACATATCAGGTAAAGGGCTAGTATCCAAAATCTATAAAGAACTTATCAAACTCAACACCCAAAGAACAAATGATCCGATCAAGAAATGGGCAGAAGACATGAACAGACGTTTTTCCAAAGAAGACATCCAAATGGCCAACAGACACAGGAAAAAGTGCTCAACATCGCTTGGCATCAGGGAAATCCAAATCAAAACCTCAATGAGATACCACCTCACACAAGTCAGAGAGGCTAAAATTAACAAGTCAGGATACGACTGCTGTTGGCGAGGATGCAGAGAAAGGGGAACCCTCCTACACTGTGTGTGGGAATGCAAGCTGGTGCAGCCACTATGGAAAACAGTATGGAGGTTCCTCAAAAAGTTGAAAATAGAGCTACTGTACAACCCAGCAATTTCACTACTGGGTATTTACCCTAAAGATACAAATGTAGTGATCCGAAGAGGTACGTGCACCCCGATGTTTCTAGCAGCAATGGCCACAATAGCCAAACTATGGAAAGAGCCAAGATGTCCATCAACAGATGAATGGATAAAGAAGATGTGGTATATATATACAATGGAATATTATGCAGCCATCAAAACAAACGCAATCTTGCCATTTGCAACGACGTGGATAGAACTAGAAGGTATTATGCTAAGTGAAATAAGTCAATCAGAGAAAGACATGTATTATATGATCTCATTGATATGAGGAATTCTTAATCTCAGGAAACAAACTGAGGGTTGCTGGAGTGGTGGGGGTGGGGAGGGATGGTGTGGCTGGGTGATAGACATTGGGGAGGGTGTGCGCTATTGTGAGCGCTGTGAATTGTGTAAGACTGATGAATCACAGGCCTGTACCTCTGAAACAGATAATACATTGTATGTTAAAAAAATAAAAGAAGATAGTCGGAAGGGAAAAATGAAGAGGGGGAAATCGGAGGGGGAGATGAACCATGAGAAACTATGGACTCTGAGAAACAAACTGAGGGTTCTAGAGGGGAGGGGGGTGGAGGGATGGGTTAGCCTGGTGATGGGTATTAAAGAGGGCACATATTGAATAGGGCACTGGGTGTTATACGCAAACAATGAATCATCAAAAACAAATGATGTAATGTATGGTGATTAACATAATATAATAAAATAAAATTTAAAAAATTGTTAGGGTATTATTTATTTAATGGACCCTCAAATTTTCTTTAATATACACAAGGGAATAGTAAACATTCTTGTAGTTACATTTTGGCATATATCCATTAGTCTATCCTTAGAATAAATTGAAATTAATAGTTCATATTGTGTGTGCATTTGTAGGGATTCTGACATTTATCCTGAATATATTTACATGGATCAATTTTTTAACAAAAGAATTGTCGTAGCAGGGCGCCTGGGTGGCTCAGTTGGTTAAGTGACTGCCTTCGGCTCGGGTCATGATCCTGGAGTCCCGGGATCGAGTCCCGCATCGGGCTCCCTGCTCGGCAGGGAGTCTGCTTCTCCCTCTGACCCTCCCCCCTCTCATGTGCTTTCTCTCATTCTCTCTCTCTCAAATAAATAAATAAAATCTTTAAAAAAAAAAAAGAATTGTCGTAGCATCCTCTTTTCATGTGAAATATAAATATAGATGTATAAAAGAAGTCAAAATATAAGTACTGTTTTTGTTATTTTTTGTTCTGTTGCTTAAAGACAAAGAGTATTGGAATGCAGGTTGAGAATAAATGTTTATGTTTATTTTAATATTATAAGTTCTCTAATAATTGGTATAATCAATTTCTATATACTTCACTATAGTGCTGGACCTCATAAAAATATGTTTCCTGTACTCCTATTGTCAGACCATAAACACTCCATTTATCTTTCTCATAAATCACTTAATCAAATGCAAACGTGTATTACTGTGCATTACACATTCAGGAAATTTTTCTAATACATTTGTATAAATCCTGAAAACATTAATAAATCTGATATATGATTGCTGTCTAGGTGCCATTGGTGTAAGTAGCACTTGTATATTTTAAAGGGAGCTGGAAGCACATATTCATTTATAAGCTAGGTTTTTAGAATTGAATATTTAGCAAGTAAAGCATTAGACAATTTTTATATTTTGTGATTTGAATTCATTAAGATATACATTTCTTTTCTTGTAACCTCATATTAGGTTGTAAAAAATAAAATCAGAGCATGTATTCTCTGTCACTCCAGAAGGCAGAAATAGAATAAAGAAGATTAAAAAAATGGGGGCACCGGGCTGGTTAAGTTCAGTCAGTTAAGCATCTGCCTTTGGTTCAAGTCATGATCCCAGCATCCCGGGATCGAGTTCCGCAGGCATGATGGTCTCCCTGCTCAGCAGGGAGTCTGCTTCTCCCTCCCCCTGCTCTTGTGCTCTCCTTGCTCTCTCTCTCCCTCTCAAATAAATAAATTAAATCTTTAAAAAAAAAAGAATATAAAAAATGTACGGAAAACTACGCTGGCTCATGGTAAAACAACAACACTTTCATTGTCCCTGACACCACTGAGCCTATGTGCCTCTCCAGCTCTGTTTCATCCAACATTTTCTCAAACTTCTCCAAAATTAAAGTTCCTGAAGTTCGCTCTCATTATGTCATTTTTTTTATGCTCAAAAATTTAATAGCTCCTCAATAACCAACAAACATCTTAGGCTGGCTTTCCAGGTTCTCTGTAATCTGGCTGCGGTCCACATATTCTACCTTATTGCCTCTTGGTCATCTTTCTTGAAACTGAAACACTTTTATTGTTCATGCTCTAAGCCTTTTTCTGTGAGCTTTTATCCATTTTATTCTTTCAATATGACTTTTTTTCCCCACCTCTAACTCTACTAATCTTCCTTTTTCTTTAAGATTGCCAGAGTAGCCAGGGTATCATAGTGTGGAAGTGTTGGTCAGAAACAGACTTTGGTTTTAACTCCAGATCCACCACTAACTCACTGGGTGGCTTTGACATGGCCTTCGACATGCCGAGCTCTGACTTCTTCGAGTGTTATTTAGAGGATGACAGTCTCTGCCTCCCTTGGGCACTTTTCACTCTTCCATGGACAGTGTCTGGTAGAGAGAAATGACTCAAGAAATGTTAGTTACTTGGGGCGCCTGGGTGGCTCAGTTGGTTAAGCGACTGCCTTTGGCTCAGGTCATGATTCTGGAGTCCCGGGATCGAGTCCCACATCGGGCTCCCTGCTCGGCAGCGAGTCTGCTTCTCCCTCTGACCCTCCTCCCTCTCATGCTCTCTATCTCATTCTCTCTCTCAAATAAATAAATAAAATCTTTAAAAAAAAAAAAAAAAAGAAATGTTAGTTACTTCATCTAGATTTTTTATCAAACGTATCAGTTTTAATTTGCATTATGCTTATGTGCATTCAAGCATTATTTTTTTGTCCGCCTCTGCACTGTAAATTACTGATGTCACCAATTGGCATGTATATCTCATGATTTTGCCCATGGTAAACCTAGATTAAATACTAACTTGAATAAAATAACCACTGAATGTCTTAGAGTTGCCTAATAAAGGAAACTTTGTGAGACAAACTAAAAGTGTTCAAGGAGAGTAGATAATTCATGCAGTGGAAGGATGTGTGTGTAGGGTTACAAAGTACAAGAAAGACAATCCAAGATGACTCTTAGACAGGGCCTAATTCTAAGACCCTTAGATAAATGTAGAAAACTATGGTTAGACAAAATAGAGCAGAAAATTATTGCATGGTTATTCAGTTATTGTGAGGGCACAATGGTAATTTAGATGAGGTGAGAGGGTTAGAGGTAAGGAAGAGTCATGACTTTTGCATAATTGTATTAAGAAAACACCATTTTCAAACGTGATTCTTGCTTAATAATGCCTCCTGACATGGTCTGGCGGTCATTAGAATAAATTGGGAATCCTGAAATTCAGTTTTGCCGTAAACTAGCTGGTGATTTTGAGAATATCCCTTAACCTCTCAGGATCTGTCTTCTTATCTGTGAAATTTCTGCTTACACTAAATTTTAGAACCCAAAGTTTATAAGACCTGTGAGAAATCTCTAAGGTCTTCAATATACAGACTGTTAATAGATAAAAAAAAAATTTTGTATTTTTAAAGAATTGTAGAAATTTAGAAGCACATAAATATTTAGCAAAAGATGTGGCCAATTCCTGACAAGCAAACTCTGGTGTGTTTTCTCATCAACCTAAATTGAACTGCAATTGTACCCCAAATAGCCTTATAATCAGTGGGCTCCTGCCAATAAGCAGTTGGATCTTTCTTCTGCAGCAGTCTCAGATTCTCTGAAAAAACAAGTGAATACTGTTGTCAAATTAAAAGTGTAGAAAATGGCATCATTAAAGCAGAATGAATAAATGACGATAACCCTGTAAGAGCATCTTTAACAAATGAACATAGGCAACAGCTAAAGTACAAACTTAGGATTTTGAACAAATACACCTTTAAAAATTAAAAAAAGTTATTTTGATTCAATAATAGATAATCTTATTTTACTTCTATACTTCAGCTTTGCCATTATCAAGCAGTCATTTTATTAAGATACATTTTGAAAATTAAGTTTAAAGAAAATATTCCTGATTATGAAGTTGGAAAATCTGGAATTTTAGTTCTTTCATTGAGGGTTTGTGTTATACAAACTTACCAGGTCTTGGTTTTTTTATGTGTAAATTAAGACTAGATTATATCCAAGATTCTTGAAAGTTCTATGATTCTCATTCAGTAAATATTCCATCTGTATTGGATATATATGCCAAAATACTTTTTTTTAGCCTTGCATGCATGACAAAAAGATGTGTATTATTATTTTCACATAATGTAAATTAGATGAGGTTAATTTGAATTATTAATGGGAACAGCTTGGTAAATACGAGCAAGTGAACTATTTCAAGGAAGTGGAGTCAGAAACTGAAGCAGGTGAGACTTGAACGTTCGCTGCAGGTGTCAGACAGGAGCAAAGCAGATATTATTTACTTCAGGGCTGGAGTCACTGGAACAAATTAAGCATTTTTATGTTTGTCACAAGTGTATTTGAACTGTATATTCACCTCAGATATTTAAATGGGAGACTTGGCCACACCAGCGATTGTTAATAGCAAGAATATGGAACCTGGCGGCAACAATTTCGCAGGTAGACACTAGTACAAAAAAGCACCTAATTGGCACTTAGCATTCACATGAACAGGCACATGAACTGTGCCTTTCAAAAAAGCTGTTAGGTTGTCTGTCACACCTCAGACTACTTCTGAAGGTTATTTTTACAGAAAAGAGTAAAGAACAGGGTGGCAGGTGGTCAGAGTAGGCAGCAGAAATAGTTTTTTTTTTTTTTTTTTTACTTGGAATGATGAATAAACAGGCAGCAAAGTTGGAATCTGAGCCTGTGGTGCAGGTGCTAATTATTTTTTCCGTGGCATCAACAGAGGTCAAGGAATAGAGCCTGATTTATAGCCTAGCTAGGCTACTACTGACCAGGCATAAGTAACTCCTGATGCCAAGTGCACTGGGGCATTGGAGGGGCCCAGCGATAAATAGCTGTGATAAATTTTTAGATGAAAATTGTTGCACCTCTGTCCTATTACTCTTTCTGCTAAGTAAGGATTATTCTGAGTTATAGAATGTGGATTTGTGCTGACATTGACTTTAAAACTTGTACTGAATTTTAGTATAGCTTGACCAAATGTATTTGTCTTCTTTCCACCCACACCCTACCCAAGTATCTCACAGTTTAGATCACTCAGTGATAAACAACTCACAATAAAATAAGCCTTTAAGAAATGAAGCAATTATAATGTGCATCCTTCTTCTAAGAAAAATCAATACCAAAACAAAACCAAAAGTGTGTTTTAGAAATGTCTTCCCTACTTGGCTTGCTTCTTGAATTAGTACTTGAAATGGAAGATTTGACTTGTGTGTACTCTATGAGGTCAGTAGGAGCACTTTTCCCTAACCCTATGCCCCCAGGTTAAACACGCTTATATGACACTGAAATTTTGTTTGTTAGTCTCCCTCAATAGGCCCTGAAATCTTGATGGCAAGTAATTTATCTCAATTTTAAGTGTTAAATGAATGGATGAATACATGGATGACTTGATTAGTGAATGGATGATGTGCTTATCCCTACTACCTTGACAACGAATGATAGCAGGTATAGGCTGTGGGTTGAAAATGGTGGCACAGAATGAAGGGTACAATCAGTAGCTTTTGAAGCCAAAGAAAGGATAGCATAGGGGTTTCTTACCCTTGGTATGCATCAGGATCATGTGAGAACTTTTTATAAAAACACTGACATCTGAGTCTGACTCTTGAGTGCAGTGGTTCTCAAAAATGTTCCCTGGACCAGCAGCATCAGCATTACATGAGAATTTGTTAGAAATACAAGTATTTGAGCTCTACTACACACCTACTAAGCCAGAAACTTTGGGGATAAGTCCCCCAAATCTGTATTTTTTGAAGCTCTCCAGATGATTCTAATTCATGATAAAGTTAAAGAGTAGTTGTGAGATTCTGATTCAATTGATCTGGAGTATATTTGCTCTAGGGCTCTTCAGATGATTTTAACATGCAGCCAGAGTTGTGAACCATGAAAACAGCAGAAGAGAATAAGAAGAAATGTATGTATATACAGAGTCAAATTCATAAGGAACAAAAGCAGAATGGATAAAAATAAAATGAAAATAAAAGAAGGTGTGTAAGATTTGTACCCTGAAGAGAGGAGCACATTATGGAGGAACATGTTTTCTAGAGCCTCTTACTAGGAATGACTTGATTCTTCTGTAAGATTTGGTGTCAATTCTAGATGGCATGTTATCCAACTTATGAAACAGTTAAACCATAGGACTATTTCCATTGAGAATCATCATCTATACATTGATAAAAAGAAAACTGAAGGATTAAAATAGTATTATTTAGATTGAGTTCCCACACTCGGGCTTAATACATAATCTGATTGCTGTTCCAACTTCCCTCAGAAATGTAATCTTAACCAGTCAGTCAGGAGTTTTTATGTCAGTGCCACAGTCTGCCATGTGGGCTCTATCCATCCCCCAAAAGGAAGATGAGGTCATCTGCATGATCAGACCTCTTGCTTTTCCTAGGGGCCTTGACTAGAACAATCCTTTTCTTTTGCTAATAACTTTCTTGCTCCACCTTCCTTCTCTAAAAACCCTCCATTTTGTACAACACCCCAGAGCTCCCCTCTACCTGCTAGATGGGGTACTGCCTAATTCATGAATCATTTAATAATGCCAATTAGACCTTTAAAATGTACTCAGTTAAATTTTTGTTATTTAACAACATGCATTGGTATAACTATGCATCGAACCATTTAATCCTCAAACAGTCCTTTGAGGGGTAAGCATTATTACAGTGTTTACAGATATGTAAACTGAAACTCAGTTTAATTAACTTGCCCAGAGTCATACAACATGGGAGTGACACAGCTGGGATTGGAACTCAGGCTTCTTTCACTGTATCACCTTGTTTTCACAAGCAGGACACTTGGGATATTGACATAATTAAGTATGAATCATAAAATAATATTCTTAATGCTATAATTAAAGCCTGGTGTGGGAATTTTGCTCTATGTGGTTTATAATGAAGTTTACCCATTTCTTTACTTGTGCTGAGACATAAACAAGAGGAAGAAGAGATGTGACATGTTTCAATGTCTTTTACTGGCTGAACAGTTAACATACATTCATGCATTTAGCTTTAAAAATTCCTGAATGACAAGCACTATAGTAACTATTATAAATGAGGCAATTTTGATAAGAGTGGTAACTTAAAACCACACAGCTAGGCAACATCGGATGCAAAATTCAGACACAACTCTGTCTGCTCACAAAGCAATTTGATCATATTCATCCTCACTGCAATGGAACTTTCCTCCCTCAAACATTAGGGAAGAAAAACATTATAAGTGAGTGATTCCTGAATTATTCTGAAATGGAAAAAGATGACCAAAAGTGGGATGGAAAGAGGTAAGTTGGGAATGAAAATAGCATGAAACAGCGAATATAGATTTAATGGCGCAAATTTAAACATTTATAAAAGGGCAGTCTTTTCCAAAAGCAAAGCTTTTTCAAGGAATTCTAAGCAAATTTAATGCAAACGAAAATAGAAATGGAAAATTAATTATAGCCCTGTGGCCCCTAAGAAAATAGTAAATACTATGACCTAGGAAATTATAGGTGAGGGAATAAAAGAAGTGGTCATGAAAAAATTGGTTATGAAAGAAAAGCAAGATAGAGGGAAGAGATTGTGCATCTTAAGTAGAAGCAAAGGTATGAAAACACATGTTCTGAGAAGGAAGTTTGGTGGATGTCAAGAGGATTGACAATACAAATAGAAAGGAAGATTAGGTCCAAATTTTTCAAGGTGCGGAATAACCTCTGGAATTTGTTCTGTCCTAATGAGTGCTCTTGTGCAAAGGAGTGATTTGAAGGCTGGAGTAGGGAGAGGTGCATACCTTCAGGCACCAGTGGAGGGCTAGTGCATTGGTCTGATGGAGAGGTAATGAATGCTTAAAATAGATAGTGGGAATCACAAAGGAGAAAATAATTCACACAGTTTTTAAGAAAATAGAGTCAATGTTTTTTTGTTGTTTTATTCTTTTTTTTTTTTTTTTCTTTTTTTTTTTTTTTTTGCTTTGGCACCACATATGGGAGAAAGGGGGAAAGAGAAGAAAACCAAAGGTACAATCTTGAGAAGTATGCTTTATAAAGATGGGTAAAGGAAGGAAGTCATCATCAAGGAACTAGAGTAAGGTGTATATGAGTGTTGGGATGACCCCAAAGAGCACTCTACTTTGATATATTTTAAAATGAACTTCATAGCATTGCTATGAATAGAATGCCCATGTTTTTCTAATTCACATTAAAATAGATGCATAACTGTGTTGGTCAAGAAGAAGGAAATGGCTAAGAAAAATATTCCAAAATCCCCAGGCAAATATTTTTTTGAAGATTTTATTTATTTATTTGACAGAGAGATAGAGAGTGAGAGAGGGAGCACAAGCAGGGGGAGTGGGAGAGGGAGAAGCAGGCTTCCTGCCGAGCAGGGAGCGGGGCTGGATCCCAGGACCCTGGGATCATGACCTGAGCCGAAGGCAGACACTTAATGACTGAGCCACCCAGGCGCCCCTCACATGTTTTGTGGGGAAAGAACACAGAGGACATAGCAGTGCCCCCTGTGGAAAGTCAAGCTCCCTGGCCTCCACATCGCACTACTTTTGATGTCACCTAATCTGAGTGAGGATCCCACCAAACCGGCAAAACCTTCCCTTGTCATTCCTCCCATGATCTTCCAACTGCTTGGAGGCCTCTGGTTTTCCATCTCTCTGCCCATCCCTTGAGCAAGTCAGTGCTTATAACACCAGAGACACTGTGGTTTTTCCTTAATGGTGAAATATTCACATTTATCATTCTTCTAGGTTTCTAGAAAGGGTATGCCTGGTTCTCTTCTTAAAATAACTTAAAAATTGTCCTGTGTATCACAAAGCCACACATAGATTAGAGAAATGACTGATATAAAATTGATAAAGTATTGAAGGGAAAGAAAAATTCTTCTGCACTTTCAAGGTCTTCCAGTTGGACTAAGAATTAAATTTAAATAAGACAAACTAACAGGAGAAAAAAAAAAAACAATTTTGTTACATGCACATGGAGGCCCAATAATGAAATTAAAACCCAAACAAATGACCAAGGCAGGCAGTTTTTATATTTTTAGACAAAGCTATAATAAATCTGTGAGGAATTGACAGGACAAAGAAACTTTGGGAGCTCCAATGAGTAAGGAGTCTAAACAGAATTTGGGCTGGTGTGGTAAATTTGTAAAAAGTAACAAGGGTTACTTGGCTCTAAATTTCCCATCTCTGGGGATAAGATTGTCTCTTTACTCCCTGGTACAGGGAGGAGACATTTTACATGGGAGATTTATTTTCTGCTTTCAGGGGACAGAGGGGGGGGCTGATTACCTTTCTTGTATAGGCTGCCTCTTAAGTAATTTTTATTTTAAATAATCAGTTTGCCAAAGTGGAACATTCTGGGGCAGCCTTGGCCCCTACAGTACCTAAAATCAGAAGAAAAGTAGTGCAAGGCTTTTAAAGAACTACATCCTGGACAAAGCTCTGCTTTAGTTAACACAGGTTCGTTTTTGTTTTTTATTTGTTTTTAATTTAAGATTTTATTTATTTATTTGACAGAGAGAAGGAGCACAAACAGGGGGGAGAAGCAGGCAAAGGAAGTAGGTTCCTTGCTGAGCGAGGAGCCTGATGTGGAACTCGATCCTATGACCCTGGGATCATGACCTGAGCCGAAGGCAGACGCTTAACGACTGAACCACTCAGACGCCCCAACACAGGTTCGGTATTAAGAACTTCATATTCTAAGGGAACACTTAGACTGAGTTTACAATCTTGGATTAAGTAGCTGTTAAAAACCTTACAGTTTCCTATTTTATCAGCACTTATAAAAACAAATGATGCGTTTCTCCTAGTTATTTTAAAGAAGAGGCTTGTTTTGAAATAAGTAATGTAAATAAAATCTGCAGTTACTGGTATTAGCATTGATGTTGTTTTTATAATTATGAGTAGGACTATGATTGTTTTCACTTCCCGATCATCCACACTGGAACATAGACAAACTTACAGAACAGTTAACTCTCAGTAACACAAGGCATTACTAACTACCGGGTAGCATTGACTGGGATTGAAGGCCTTGTGCCTGAAACAAAAAACTTCGCTGTTGGACTGGAGTGACTTTTAGGGGATTGCGGAGCTCCTCAAAGTGCATGCAAATTATAAGGCACATTTGACACATTTTTTTAATTAGGGTCTATAACTTTCATCAGAATTGCAAATTGACTTTTTTTGGGGGGTACATATCGATATTTATTGAAATACTGAAAAAAATTCCATTTTGTTGAGAAATTCCTGGCAAGAACTGTCATGACAGTATGGATTTCACTGATACAGTAAGAAAACCTCACTAAGTAATCAGCTTCACACTTGAAACATCGCATGGATTCAGGTCCAAGGTAGCTACAGAAGGTCTGTAACACAAATGTTCAGCTACTGCAGATTATCTGTTTACAAACAGACCAATTATAAGAAACCAGGCTAAGCCAAAAACGTTTCTATGTGAGTCTGCTTTGACTAATAAATCCTGTAACTGATAAGGCAGTTGCTAAGGAAATGTCTGGTTACAAACTGGTTAATGATGAACACTAGAGGAATTTCAGCAAATTGACTTGTAAATAATACACACACGCGCTCATATGGAGAGAGAGAGAAATGCTTTTGGATTAATTCCTGTAAGTTTAACTCATCTGAATATGATGAAAGGCAGAATTTGTTGGTCTCTGGAGTCAGATTTTGAATTGATGTAGTTGTACAGTGCTTCATCATCATACAGTAGGTTGATTTAGATTTTATTTTCTGTAAGTTTTTAGAAGAACAGCTGTTTCGTTAGAGAACTGAATTCATAACTTTGCCTAGGTAGTGTATCCCAGGACAGCCCTGTGAAAATTGTATTTTGGTTGATGTTGCCATGCCCATCCTGTTCTCTACAGTTAATGAAGTAAAATGGAATACTCATTTTTCTGTTTGTTCACTCCTTTTCACAGTTTTCTCAAGGGCACTTGAAGACTCCTAAGAATTGGTGTTAGAATACTAGTATTAGATCATTAGAACATGGTCCTTGGAGAATTTCAACAGGCCATGAATATGATCAAGTGTCCTTGAGTCAGTCACCACATACAAATGAATTTGAGATTAATGTGGCCCTGCTTCCCCAATTAGTGTAGATAATCAAGAATTGATTGCAACATTATGAGAACAGAAATCTGGGTTTTTGTAGGACAGCTGTAAATAGTTTTTATTTTAAGATTTCTTTCCCTGGAGAAATCTGCTCATGCTTTTTCTATCATTTTTTTCTCTATAATGATTTAGTTCATCACCTCCACAGCAATTTGACCTTTGCCATCTCCACCTGCCATTGTTATTGGCCCCAAACTCAAGCAAGAAACAGAAGCAGAAGATGCACTTCAGAAAAGGCAGTGAACTGTGAATTTCTCCTATCATTTGTTGGAGACCTCTATTGCTGTGAAACTGACCTTCTTTTTTTCCATTAAAAACTCTATTATAATGTTCCTTAAAGAACTTTCAAAGCTTTTAGTGGTTATGAATTTGCTATAATGTAAAGTAGGATAACTAATATTATGTTGATTTTTTATTACCTCTTCTGACATTTATAAAACACTCAATATTTGACTTTTTAGAGTTTACTATAAAATATCCAGTTTATGTGAACCTGAGTATTATTTTATATGAAATTACATTCTCCTACATTGAAACTCATGAAAAATAATAATTTTTTAAGTTTATTAATCTAGACCTTTGTAGTAGACATCAAATTAATTTATATGCATCCAGTTTCTTTCTTTTCTACCTAACCTGCTAATGATTGTCAGAGTGACCTTATGAAGCCACTTGGATCTGACTCTACTGTTCATAGCCCTTCAGATGCTTCATACCATTTAAGTGAAAATTAAGAATCATTTACAAGACGCTTCAGAATTTGACTCCATTGTAGCTTGTAAAAGCTTTTTCTATGACTCTACCCATTGTTTCTATACTTTATGTTCTGCCCAACCATAGCTCTATACTAGAACCCGTAGATGCCAGTGTATATCTGCCTATTCCGTCTCACTCGCTCTCTTGCTCATAATCACATGATAGCTTTCACATTCCCTTTTGGCCTCAAGTGATTTCTCCCTCCTTTGAATCTTATACCTGTCAGTTATTTGCATTTATTGTGCCTACTTAGAAATCATAAGCTCTCTGGCTGAACTCTGTACTCTCTGAGGTCAGAGTTGTATCCATTTTACTTTGTGTCATCAATAGAACCTATCAAAATACTTGGAATACTGTAGGTACCAAAGCAACATAGGCTCAAAAAAAAAAAAAAAAGATTGAGTGTAATGGATTACTTACAATGGTGAATGATGACATCATTAATTTATTCACTAATTCAACAAGTTTATGAGGTACCCACTATGTCCTCGGAATTGTTTTCCGTGTCATTTGGAACCTGGCCATGATGCAGATTTTATTTAGAAACCTTGACCTCTTCACACTCTTCTCTGCTTTCTGGGACCTTTCCTATTGTTACTGCCATCTTTTAGTATCCCTCTAATTAAACCAGATAACCCCCCAAATCTATAACTTGGAAAAATTGCTGTTGTGGCAAATGGCTGTTTTACAGTAATCTCTCCACACGTGTTACTCTCTATAATCTCAGAGCGAACATTGTTGGCCATTAGTGTTAGCCTGGATGGTATTTGAATTCTCTATGTCTTACTCTTGAATTAATGGCCTGATCCTGCAGGAGACTAATATCCTTCTCCTGCTTCCTCTGATTCCCATCTTGTGGCAATCATCACTTAATCTGCTCTCTTATAGTAAATTTTAGCATGGCATGCTATCAATTTATGTCATACGCTGCAGTTTTCTGAACATATATTGCGAGTAATATTTATGCCTTTAGAATTAGATGTTAGTTTGAATTAGGAGTCATAGCCTCATCGTGTAGGTAAAGCCTGATTTAACATAATCTTTGTTTCAACGCATGGTCACGCAGGTTTTGTTTGTTTCAGAAGACAAATACTTCAGCAGACACTGCATTTGCTAATACTTACAAGAGTGCCTGGTATATAGTACGTTCTTAATACATATTTACTAAATCAATGAAATTTGGTGTTTTGGTACATTAAAGAGCAATGAGAACAAAGAACACCAGAGAGTGGGGATCTTTTGTGTGTGTGTTTCTCTCTCTCTCTCTCTGCTTTGTGTCTTTCAGCTATAAGACTGTACTGAACTCCATGGCTCCTTTGTGGTTCTGGCTTCCACTTTCATTGGAATATCTTTGTTTATTCCTGGCTCTATATGTGGAATTAACCTATCTGGTTTTTTCTTAACTTCAAAATGAGAGAAACAATCTCTAAATTCTCTTCTCGCTCTAAATGTGAGTCCATGGATTAAGTCTCCTTATCCTATTCTCTTCCTTTCTTATTATTGTTATTTTTGAATGTATTATGTGTCTTTTTTCTACAAGGCACTAAGGCACTATTTGAAATATATATTCATAGTAGAAAGCATAGACACTGATTAAAAATATTCTGCTATATAAATGTAATGATGCACGAATAAGGAAATGTTTTTTAGGAGTTTTTATTTCAAAGTTTGCTTTGAAAGTAGATTATTAACATACTGCTCTTACCAGCTAGCTACTTAAGTGAGGAAAAGCAGAAGCTGATGATAAAATAGTCTCATTAAAGTGCGATTTGGCTTTACTCTGAATGTCAAGTGTATAGATTCAGGCTTAGAGTAAATCTAGGCCCTTTGGCAGTTGCAGTATCTATGATTTTGCTCATCCCTCCAGAGTTTTTTTTCTTCTCTACTCTGTTCTGTTATTTATTTCCTCACTGCTTTACATAACCTAATTATGAGCTCCTCAAAGATATGAATCATGTCCATATTTTAATTAAAGCTTTTGGTAAATTCAGGATGCTCCTATAGAATAGCAATCATTCAAAAATGATATAAACTATATCAATTAATTTTAAACTTTATAATCCTTAAAAGTTTGCTTAAGGATTTAAGTCCATTTGCTGGTAACCACAATTCAGAAATCTTGTGAAACCCTGCTGTTTAATTTGGCCCCATTATTTGACTCTGTTTCTTAGTAACAGGTGTGGAGACTCAGTCTTTCTGTCTTTAAATGTATTATCATTTGTCTCCTGGAAAGGATTCACAGCAATTGTGTTGTTTTCAAACTTAGAATCCACACCACCCCCCTTCCCATAATGTCTTTCCTGATCTTGGAAATCTCACACTGTCTCACATATATCTGAAGGCAGACAAAAGGGTCTCCTTTTACTAAGTTAGCTTGTACTGTGGAGTCTATGGAGTACAAGTAGCTTCTACTTGTACTTAATTACTCTTATGCGGGTCATACCGAAGAGGGTAAGATTCCATTAAGAACAACTCTTTACCAAAATACAAGCTTCTTGTTGAAGTGAAATATTTATTTTTATCAGTTTAGTTTACTAGTATTTTCCAAGTCCTTAGAGCAGATACTTGATATATGAGCTAGTAACCTGCTATTTTCCACCAATCACATTAAATCTTTAGTTCCTGTGATTTTCTAGCATGTGCCTTAGAGAAAATAGGCAATAGCAAAAAGACTGGTGTCTGTCACACCACTATAAAGGAATCCTTTCTTGGATGCACCAGATAGCCAGCTATAGGTTTGAGATCTGTTATAGTTGAAATATTTTAATTTCTCATATTTGGAGTTGCATTACAAACAAATAACCAAATAGCACAACCACTTAAATTAGCCTGAGAAATAGCGATGTTAAAATAATGATTCCTCATCTGTCTAATGGAAGTCAGCAATGAAATCTGACCGAGCTTTAAGGAAAGTGTGGACTCAAGTACTTGAATAATGTCAAGACTTTTTCCACCTCTTGTCTCTATCCTCCCTATGCCTCTTGATCTTCTCTTTTTCTGTAGACCCCACTCCTTCCAAATTTTGGTCCACAGAAGTATTCATAAGAACAATAAGTATTCAAGAACAATTCTAGAATCTTTATCGTCCAGCTGCAGCCATTTGAGAGTTTCTCCTATCACCTAGGTTCTTCGGGGGCATGGCATTTTAAATTGTCAAAGTAGACTTTTCAAAAAGTTGAAGGCATAATTCTCATAGAGATGTAGAATAAACACTTGTCAAAATGTATTAAGCTTCTTAATGAGAAACCTGCAGAATGGTAAGGTTGCTTTTAAAAGTTTAAGAAAAACAAAGTATTTCTATTCAAAGTATTTCTTTTCTATTCAGAAAGATAGATGCTGGAATAAGATTTCTAATCGTATATAAAACTGGTTAAAAAATAAAACTTTGGGGGGCGCCTGGGTGGCTCAGTTGGTTAAGCGACTGCCTTCGGCTCAGGTCGTGATCCTGGAGTCCCGGGATCGAGCCCCGCATCGGGCTCCCTGCTCGGCGGGGAGTCTGCTTCTCCCTCTGACCCTCCCCACTCTCATGTGCTCTCTCTCATTCTCTCTCTCTCTAAAAAAATAAATAAATAAATAAATAAAAAAAATAAAACTTTGGTATGACATCTTTATCATCCTTGTATCTCTATTTACATCTCAAAATCAATGTGTGTTGTTATTTTACATGAAATACTTACAGTACTATCTATTTAATACAGATCAATAGCTTCCTTACAGAGTATTTAAATCCTCGATCAATAGTAATTAGTAAATAAAATAAAATAAAGTAAAATAAAATCAAATGTATATAGCATTAGACAATTACAGAACTCTTGGCTAGTCTTGTTAGACAATACTCTAGTGTGACATTGAATAGATATATAGTCATCAGTCACCAATTTCCAAATTATGGATGTTTTAAAACAATGCCATGAAGATTTTCTACTTACATCGCATGGATTAAATGAGACCATGTGTAGAAAATGCTTCATGAAAATGCTTGGTACAAAATAAACTCAAAATGAAGTTTACCTCTTTTAAATATTATATTTTATTAATATTATGTTACAAAAATACAATCCTGTTTGAGTTTAGATTTTACTTGAGATTATTTTATATTAATATATATTAAATCTCTTTTAAGTAGTACATTTGTTCTTCCTTTCTTTCCTTCCTTCTTTCCTTCCTTCTTTGCCTCCTTCTTTACTTCCTCTCTTCCTCTCTCCCTCCCTGCTTCCCTTGTTCCCTTCCTCGTCCCTCTTTCCCTCTGTCAAAAATCCAGAAACAGTAAATTTTAAAACCAGATCAGTAAAATAGTATTTAGTAAGAGTCTATTGTGCATATAAGAACAGTTGATAAACTGGGAGCCTTCAGATTCAAAACTGATATGAAGCTCAGAGGCTTAACGTTACAGGATGGCTTATAAAGTGAAAATGAGGAAATCGTTTAACATTGATTAGTTACATTGGTTTGATTGTAACCAATTGTTACAATGATTATTTATTAGAATGGGGGTTCCAGACATTAGAGGATTGGTTAAAAGTGATTATCTTATACCACTTTAAAGAAGATGATGTACTTTTTTTTAATGATTGTCAGCAGCATTTGGAAGAAATAACCTGTTAAGTTTTACTTGTTCATGAAATAAATTAGATTTAATTTTACTTACATGGCTTAAATGGTTTTCTCTGTTTGGGAGATTTTCAAGCCTGATCTACCTTTCATTTTATTTTAACACTTTCCTACTTCCCCCCCTCCTTCTCTTCCTCACTCTCTCCTTCTCCTCTTTCTCTCTCTCGCTGTTTCTCTTTCTTCCTTTCCTTTCCTTTCCTTTCTTTTCCTTTCCTTTCCCTTTCTCCCTTTCTCCCTTTCTCTCTCTTTCTCCCTCCCTCCCTCCCTCTCTTCCTTCTTTTCTTTCTTTCTTTTTTTCTTTTCTTCCTTTCTTCTTTTCTTTCTTTCTTTTCCTTCCTTTCCTTCCTTCCTTCCTTCTTTCTTTCCTTCCTTCCTCTTAAATTTTGACATCCATTTGTTTACTTAAGCTATTTGTCTCCACAGAATTAAATCAAAACAGTTTACTTCATCCCTCTGTCTTCAGTTCTGCTACTTTTGCCCAATCTTACTCTGCTGCAGGCACACTGACCTCAGGACCTTAGAGATCT
Source organism: Neomonachus schauinslandi (assembly GCF_002201575.2). Lineage (NCBI taxonomy): Eukaryota > Metazoa > Chordata > Mammalia > Carnivora > Phocidae > Neomonachus > Neomonachus schauinslandi. The sequence goes on along the minus strand of NC_058410.1, from coordinate 58,018,663 downwards.
CACACTGACTCTTATCTCTCCTAGGGACTCTGAGTTCCCAGCTTTTTCCAAGCCTTGTTCCCTCTCCTTCTTCAAATCTTCCCCCACCCCCCCAAATCACCTTTCTAGTGAGATCTACTCTATCTGATTTAATATTGAAACTTCCTCCAACTCCCTTTCTCCTGTCTCTTTTACCTTGATTAAAAGGGCATGTAAGCCATCCTGAAAGAGCTCTCAATGTCCAAAGACAGAACTTGAACAACAAAATAAATAAAAATGGTATTGAATTCTAACCCCCCAAATTAAGTAGAAATTAATGAGTCTATATGATATAATAAATAATAGAATAAACCAATAAGTAGAGGAAAATAGACAAATATCTCCTCACAAAGGAATTTCAAATATTAGTGGTGGAAGGAAAGCAGTAAATGGAAAATCACCAATCCAGCCATGGATGCCAAAATTAGTGGATAAAAGTTTAAGTAGAAACAGGATATTTGTATAGTCTCAAGATATCACCTAAAGAATATTTAGTAATTAAAAAGGGGGAAAAGTAACTGTACAGAATCCTAGCAAACACCACTCTTGCTAAGTGGTCAAGGTTAACAGCACCAGTAACAGGACATATGGACATCATGTATCCCTGATATCATGCACTGAGAAAGTCATATGATCTCTGAGATATCATTCCTAATAATGCATAACCTCAATTTAATCAAGAGAAAATATCAGGCAAATCCAGACTGAGGGACATTCTACAAAATGACCAGTCTTTTCAGAAGTGTCAAGTTTTTGAAGGACAAGAAAATACGGAGGCACTCTCCTAGATCGGAGGAGACTAGGGAGACATGCCAACAAATGCAGTGTGGGACCCAAATTGGCTCTGGAGAAGAAAAAGTACAGTAGTAGAAAAAAAAAATGATGAAATTCACATAAATTCTGTATTTTAGTTTAAATGGCATTATATCGGTGTTAATTTCTTAATTTTGATAAATATTCTATGGTTATGTAAATTGTTGGCATAAGGGAAGCAGGTTGAAAAGGATGTAGAAACTCTGTGTACTATTTTCGCAATTCTTCTGTGGATCTAAAACCATCTACACACGGAGAGTTTTAAAGACTGTTCCCTATTACCGGCTTCTTTGTCCAAAAAGGCCCCAACAGTACTGAGCACGATGACAGTTATTCCATGGCTCCCTGTTGAGCAGGCAGAGAATGGAAAAACCAGCCCAGATAACACATAAGCTGCTTTCTAAGCTTCTTGACACTTTCTATTCCCTTCAGGAACTGACATAGCCAGAAGAAAAAAAATGAGCAGAAGGAGAAAGTCAGAGTGGCTTATCCTCTTTTCATGCCCAGAAGGAAGAAGAAAGGCAGCTTTTAGAAACCAGAGGAGAGAAAAACTGAATACAGGGTATTATTCCCACACTTTCTCTATTTCGTTTTAAATAATAATTATTTTATTGCCAAAGGAATACTCTTCAAACAATAAAATCCAGGCATTGTATTAAATAGCAATTCAAACAAGAAGTTTAGCATATTTATCATTCTACTCTTGCTCCTCATAGATGTTTAAATAGAATAAAAGCAAATGGCAATCTGATTCCCTCATGTACAAGGCGTTGATAGGAATAACATTGCCTGTAATATTAATTAACGAAAGTAGATTTCCAAAGAGCAGAGATGATATGATTTTTAAATCATCTTATTAGAACATAGGGGAAAGTGTTTTGATTTACATGTATATTTCAGGCTACAAATTATCAATAGTTCCTTTATTATTTTCATCTAAAATCAGAGAAGATGGGAGTGGGCATGCAGGTGAAGAATAATATGACTATTTGCATTCTGACCTACTGCTATCATCAGCACATAGTTTAAGCAAAAGTAAAATTCACTAAGCTGCAAAGTAATTAATGACAAATCTCCACCTAAATCACTGACAATTTCTTGTCATCTGAAGTGGATGAGTCTTTTCCCTCTAGGTCCCACAGCAAGGATAACAAATTCTGAAACTTACAGGGGCAAGCAGATAAAATAATGGAGTGAGTCAGGCTGTGCGGGGCACTGTGGCAAAAAGAAGAGGACTTGCCTCTGCAAAACAGCAGCTACTAATGGGCAAGAGTTCATTGTCACCTTGCAGGAAGGTGAGTACCATCTTTCCAGATTTCTCTTTGTTTCAAGAACAGGCAAAAGGAGGATTTTTACATAAAATCTCTCCAACCTGTCATTTCTTTTCCACAGGATTGTTAGTGCTGCTTGGCATATGTAGTTCTTGCTTCTCTTCCCACGGCAGAATAGGCAATGGGGACTCTGAGCTCAAGAGAGTAAGAGGTGGGTGTCTGTCCCTAGTGGCAGATGAAACACTTGCTGTAAATTAAAAATAAAATCTTCCTTCAAATAAGAATGGGTAATGAAGGCTTAAGACAGGTTTTATTTTCTGTAGGACACCTTAAGGATAATTTGTACATGAAAATACATATAAACCTCCAAGAGGAGACTGTAATAATTAATTTTTTCCTAAACGTACCAAAGCATTAAAAGATATCTCATGGCTTTGGGAATACTAAAATGCCATGTGTATAAATACATCTGTATATACATATGTAGATATGTATATACAGATGTATTTAGATCTGTTTGTGTGTGTATATATATGTGTATCTGTATGTGTGTGTGTGTGTGTATATATAAAACATATATTTTTGAAAATTTGTTTTCTGGGTATTTCTGTACATTTGAACACACATACACACCTATGCATTTTCTTTGCCTTGTCATGTTTCAGAATTGTCGTTTAAGTGTGATAAAGTGCGACCAGTTGGTTTTCCTACCCTGGGTAAATGGGAATAGTAATCTTGAGTTGCGTTAAAGCAGATGTTTGCAGAGCCCTTGTTCATGTTTCTGATTCTGGTACTCCAGCCTGTTCTTTATGCTATGATTATGTCTCAGCACTCTATAATCATGCCTCATCAACCATGCTGGTTCAATGTGTCCTTAACATGTTTCTTCTGTGAACCTCACTTGTCGTTGCCCTTCTCCAGCTGGATTTGCTAGCCTGCTGAGATCCAATTCTCTGCACGTGTCCTTACAAGAGCAATTGTCATTTCAGTGTATTTAGATAAGTTTATACATGTATATACACTTTTGATTCTGTTTGAAACAAAACTTATATGCTATTGACAGTCAAAATGTGACAAGTGCTACAAGTAAAAATCTCTCACTAAGATGCAATGGAAGATTTTAACTGAAAATCAGGATATCCTGACTTTAGTTTTCGCTTTGCCACTTGTTAATTATAAGAACTTCAAAAGGGCAACCATATTGAAACCTCTAGTTTCTTTATTGGTGAAAATAGAAAATCATACTAAATGAGTGCTATGGTGTCTTCTATCTTTCAAAGCTTGTAATATTCAAAGGCAGTGGTTTTAAAATTGAGATTGCTTTAGAGTCATCTGTAGGCCTGTCAAAGAGGACAACTCTTTGAGTAAAGGAGATCAGTTTTAAGCTGTTACGATTTTTTAGATACCAACGCATAAGAACTAAAGTTGGGAGAATAGTTGTAGCAAAGAAAGTGACAGAATGGAGTTAGAGGTGGGACATGAATGGATTAGTTTTTGGAGACCTCTACGGAAAGCAGTCTGAACAGACCTGGTGGTGAGGGAGGAGGGCAAGCTGTGGGAAGATGATATATTTAATTTTGGACATTCAGGTTTAAAGGTGAATGCGAGATTTTGGAGATGGTCCTACTATTTTGAACTCAAACTGAGATTTTGGAGATGGTCTTACTATTTTGAATTCCTGTTTCATAGGCAGATGGTCCAGAAAGAAAATATAACCATGAAAAATAGTTTATTAGTAGTGACTAGTTAAAAGAGATTTCTTTTTTTTTTTTCAGAAAAGAAAAGTCCATAAATTATGGCGTTAAATTTCTGAACAGATAGAACAGTTAGAATACACCTAAGTATAAGGATTAAGAGAAAATATAGTACCTTCTCTATTTATTAAATGTTAACTGCTAATTAGCAATTTATGAATTTACATTAATCTATTCCCAGGAAACGAATGTGTATTCTTGCAGAGACTTCTGTGTCAAAGATTCTGTGGAGGTTAGTACCAATGGCTAAGTTTATTGCCCTTAATTGGATTGTACATCTTAGATGGAAGAGATAATCAAGACTCCTCCCTCTGCTCTGTCCTTGATGTAGCCACAAGTAGTTTTCTGCTTCTTCAACAATCAAAACAAAGGACTGCTATTGACCCCCTTTGATTGATTTATTTTTAAGGAAAAAATTCACATAAATCTGTCATGTGTCAAAATGGGTTGATCCCTGTTGTCTTTTAATCTCTCTTAAAATAGGAATAGAATATTTACATTACAGAATTTCCTTTCTCCCATACCCCCTTTTATACTGCAAGTATTCCAGCAAAAGATCAGCTATTTTTATCTTAAATATTTTATATATTCTCTTAATATGTCACATGTACATATTAGTAAGTTAAATCTTAACCATAAGAACTTCCATAAAATCTAAGACCCTCCTGCACTGCCTTCCTCTGACTCCCCACAATTCTTACTGGATTAGCTGAAGGATGGACCCACTTACCTGAAATAAATTCAAGGCCTGTTTGAATATGGTTCTTCTAATTTATATCTCCAAAATGCTATTTTTGCTGTATTAATTTTTCAAGCTTGATTGAGATAAAATTGACATATAACGTTGTGTAAATTTAAGGTTATACAAAGTGATGAATAGATATGGGTATATATTGTGAAATGATCGCCACGCTGAGGTTACTGAACACATCCATCGCTTCACATAGTTACCTGTGTGTGTGTGTGTATGTGTGTGTGTGTGTGTTGTGAGAACAACTTCAAGTATAAAATACAGGATGTTAACTATGGTCATTGTGCTGTATGTTATTACATTCCTGGAACATGGCCATCTTGTACCATTTGACCACCTTCACCCTTTTCCTCCACTTCTGGCCCTGGCAACAACCAATTTGCTCGGTTTCTATGAGTTTGATATTTTTGGATTTCACATATAAGGGAAATCATACAGCCCTTGTCTTTTTTTGGTCTAACTTATTTACTTTGCATAATGCCTTCCAAATCCATGTTGTTGTAAATGTCAGGTTTTCTTTATTTTTGTATGGCTAATTTAATACACACACACACACACACAATTATCTATTCATTTGTTGACTAAGTTAGGTTGTTTCCATGTCTTGACTATTGTAAATAGTGCTGCAATGAACATCGGGGTATGGATATCTTTTCAAGATAGTGATTTCATTTTCTTCAGATACATACTCAGAAGTGCAATCTCTGGATCATATGATAGTTCTATTTTTCAGTTTTTAAGGAACATCAATAATATTTTCCATAGTGGCTGTACCAATTTATATTCCCCAAAGCAGTGCACAAGGGTTCCATTTTCTCCACATTCTTGCCCCCATTTGTTATCTCTTGTCTTTTTGATAATAGCCATTCTAACAGGCGTGCGGTGTTCCCTTGTTTGTTTTTGTTTTGTCCCTGTGTTTCTGGTGTCATATTAAAAAAAATCATTGCCAAAAGCAATGTCAAGGAGATTTTTACCTTTTTCTTTTCTTCCAGGAATGTATGGTTTCAGGTCTACATTCATGTCTTTAATCCATTTTGATTTAAATTTTGTGAGTGGTGTTAGGTAGGGGTTCAGTTTTATTCTTTTGTCTGTGAACACCCAATTTTCCCAATAGCAGTTGTTGACAAGACTGTATTTCCCCATTGAGTACTCTTGGCTTCTTTTCAAATATTAATTGACCATATATGTGTGGGTTTATTTCTGGGTTCTCATTCTATTTCATTCATCTTTGTGTTTTGTTTTGTTTTCCAATGACAGTGCCACACTATTTGATTACTATAGCATTATAGTTTAGGTTGAAATCAGGAAGTGTGATGCCTCTAGCTTTATTCTTCTTTCTCAAGGTTGCTTTGACTATTTAGGGTCTTTTGTAATTCCATACATATTTTAGATTTGTTTTTTCTGTTTCTGTAAAAAAAAAAAACAACCAACAAACATGCCATTGGAATTTTTTTTAAAGATTTTATTTATTTATTTGAGAGAGAGAGAATGAGAGACAGAGAGCATGAGAGGGAGGAGGGTCAGAGGGAGAAGCAGACTCTCTGCTGAGCAGAGAGCCGTATGCGGGACTCGATCCCGGGACTCCGGGATCATGACCTGAGCTGAAGGCAGTTGCCCAACCAACTGAACCACACAGGCGCCCCCATGCAATTGGAATTTTGATAGGGTTGAATCTGTTGATCACTTTGGGTGGTATGGATATTTTAACAATATTAGTTCTTTTGAATTATGAACACTGAAGGATATCTTTCTATTTGTGAATCTTCAAATTCTTTAATCAATGCCTTGTAGTTTTCAGTGCACAGTCTTTCACCTCCATTGTTAAATTTATTCCCAAATTTTTAAATTATTTTTGTGCCATTATAAGTGGGATAGTTTCTTTATTTCTTTTTCACAGAGTTCATTGTTAGTGATTTTTGTATGCTAGTATTGTATCTTGCAATTTTGATTATTAGTTCCAATAGTTTGTGAGATTTTCTTTTTCTTTTTTTTTTTTGGTTGAGTCTTTAAAGTTTTCTCTATATAAGATCAGGTAATCTGCAAAGAGAGACCGTTTTACTTCTTTTCTGATAGATGCCTTTTATTTCTTTTTCTTGCATGATTGTTCTGGCTAGGACTCCAGTACTATGTTGAATAGAAATGGTAAGAGTAGGCACCCTTGTCTTACTCCTGGTGTTAGAGGAAAAGAACTCAAACTTTCACTGTTGTGTATGATGTTAGCTATAAGCTTCTCATATATACCCTTTATTATGTTGAGGTCCATTCCTCTATACTCAATTTACTGAGAGTTTTTATTGTGAATGGATATTGAATTTTGTCAGCTGTGTTTTCTGTATCTTTTGAGATATAATCATCTGAATTTTATCTTTCATTCTATTACTGCAATGCACCACATTCATCGATTTACATGTTGAACCATTTTTGCAACCCAGGAATGAATCTTTCTTGATTATGGTGTATAATCTTTTTAATGTGCTATTTAATTTGATTTGCTAGAATATGTTGAGAACTTTTTTTTAAGATTGATTTATTTATTTGAGAGAGAGAGAGAGCAAGTGGTGGGGAGGGACAGAGGGAAAGAGAGTCACAAGCATACTCCACACTGAGCACAGAGCCTGATATGAGACTTGATTTCATGACCCTGAGATCACGGCCTGAGCCAAAACCAGGAGTTGGATGCTTAACCAACTGCACCACCAAGTTTTCCCTGTTGAGAACTTTTGAATCAATATTTGTAAGGCTATTGTCCTGTAGTTTTATTTTCTTGTGGTGTCCTTATCTGGCTTTTGTATCATAAAAATATCAGATGATATCATTTTACGGTCTCATAAAGTGAAATTGGAATGTTTCTTTCTCTTCAACTTTTTGGGAGAGTTTGAAGATTGATGTTTATTCTTCTTTAACTGTTGGATAGAATTCACCAGTGAGTCCATCTGGCCCTGGACTTTTACTCTTTCGGAGGTTTTTGATTACTGATTCAGTCTCCATATTTGTGATTGGTTTGTTCAGATTTTCTGTTCTTCATTATTCAGTCTTGAGAGGTTGTATGTTTCTAGGAACTATCCAAAACTTGTGAGTTGTTCAGTTTGCTGGTGCTTGTTTATTGTTGATAGTAATATCTTATGATTCTTTGTATTTTTGTGGTATCTGTTGTAACATTTTATTTATAATTTTATTTATTTGAGTACTTCGTATTTTCCTTGGTTAGTCTAGCCAAAGGTTTGTCATTTTCATCTTTTGAAATAACCAAATCTTAGTTTTTAAAGTATTTTCTATTTCTTTTGTATTCTCTATTACATTTATTTCTGTCCTAATCTTTATTATTTCCATTTGTTCTACTAAGTTTTGGCTTAGTTTGTTCTTTTTATAGACCGTCAGGTGTAATATTAGGTTGTTTGTTTTAGATCTTTCTTTTTTCTAGGTATATGTGTTTATAGCTATTAACTTTGCTTCATAGATGTTTATAGGTCTTGCAGTGTTGAGTCCATTAGTATTTACAATTGTTATATCTTCATGATGAAATGACCTTTTTATCATTATGTGATGATCGGCTTTGTCTCCTGTGTCCATTTTTTCTGAAAGTCCATTTGTCTGATATAAGTATAGCTACCCCTGCATTCTTTTGGTTACCAAATGCTTGAAATATAATTTTCTGTTTCTTCATTCTCAGCGTATGAGTGTCCTTAAACTTAAAGTGACTATTTAGCTATGGATTTTCAAATAATATTTAGATTTCAGTTCCCTCCCTTATTACCACCTGCCTCTGAAGTCCTAGGCATCTCAGGTATCTTTTAGCCTTTCTGGAGGTTAGAGGTTCCAATTTCTTAAAAGCATGTTCATCAGTAACTCTCCATCTTCCACAATTTTAATAAAATTACATATTCAATGATTTCACATCCTATTCTAATTTTTGTGATTGTCTTACATGTTTTGTTTTATTAACCTGTTTCAATGGGGTCTTAGGAAGGAGAGGAGATGAGCATGTGTGCTCACTCAATCTACCAGCTTGACTTCGTTCTCTTTTTTCTCTATGGACTTTGTTAATATAAGTGTTCAAATATTTGTTAAGCAAGATTAGCTGCTCTATGCTTGATAATATAAGCTCAATGATAATTATAAATATGAGATAATACAAGTTCAAAGATTACCTTAAATAACATGAATGTAAAATTCTTTGAGAACTTTGTAGTCTAATATGAGAAACAGATATATAAATAGGTGCTTATCATTTACTATAGTACTAATTTGAGCACCTAATATGTGTTAAGTATTGAAAGGCACATTATCTTTGTAATCTCTTAAACCTCAGAATGGTGATAGCTCACCACACATTTTTCAGAATACATACAGACCTGTGCATATTTTGTAATCAATTTCAAGAGGTTCATTGAACCCGTGAGGTTAATCTATGGGCCCAAGTTTCCAAGTTTAAAAGTCCCTAATGTATTTCATCCATTCATTGTTTACTGGAAAATATTTATTGAGCACCTGCTAAAAGCTGGGCATTGTTCCAATATGGGGGAGATTCAACAGCAACGAAACAGACAAAAGTCCCTGGTTTCTTGAAGTTTGTTGTCTGGGGCAAATTATATAAGATGGTGGATGCTGTGGAGGAAAACAAATCAGGAAAGGAGTTTGCTGCATGACTGAGAGACTCAGTTTTAGAAAGAATACTCAGGGAAGACAAAACTGAGAAAATGACATGAGTAAAGACTTGAATGAGGTGAAGGGGCCAAACTTGTGGCAACTAGAGTGTACTGGGAGATGGAGCAGCAAAGGCACACTTGTTTTCTGAGAAAAGAATATACCTGGCATGCTCGAGAAAGGGCAAGGTGGCTAGTGTGGCTGGTGGGGAGTGAAAGGGAGACAGCAAGGTATGTGATGACAGGAAGGCAGACACACACAGGTCTGTCCAGCAGAGCCTTGCACATCAGCACTGGTGAAATGGGAAGGGTTCATAGAGATGGCACAGAGTACTGACACAGTCTGACTTCCCTGAGGAAATAGAGTTTAAACAAATGCATGCCTGATAAACATTAGCTAGACAAAGGAGGGAGGAAGAACATCCCAGGTAGAAGGAAGAACATGTATAAAAACACTGAGTCTTTCCCCTAAGGGAATGATCCTCCTTGGTGATTTCTCTCCATTTCTGTTAGGTGGGGGCAGCAATGAGATAAGCTATAAAGGTTTTTTTTGTTGTTTTTTTCCTCTTAATTGTGGAGGTTAGCAATCTAGCACAAATTTCCTAGTGAAAGTATTAAGACAAGCCCCTCATTAAATGATGGATACTTTTGAAAGAGAACCAGCTGAAGTTCTAAAAACCTAGGCCTTATTACTTGGATCAACATAAAACAGATTTTTTTTTTCAATGAAATTGGGGCAAGCACAAAAATGTGATGGATTCCAAACTTCTCAGAGACAAAGCAGTTATGAAGATTTCTAATGACCATGCTGTAAATAGCTATAGGATATCTACATTTAGGTCAATGCCCAGAGCTGACCTTTTTGTTTTGTTTTTAATTCTTAGAAGTTTTAGTCTGAAGTCTTAGTGACTTCAAACTGGAAAACAAAAAGCTTTGGAATAATTCCTTTTCTTTTGTAAATAAACCACTAAAGTCTCAAAAATTATTGTTGAGTGAATGAGCAAAAAAAAATTAGTAGTTTATTTTTAAAAATAAATCTCTAGCAGAACTTTTAATATAATCACACACTAATATCTTTTCCTTCCTTCTTTTTCTTTCTTTCTTTCTTTCTTTCTTTCTTTCTTTCTTTCTTTCTTTCTTTCTTTCTTTCTTTCTT
>NC_058410.1:58004881-58008247 GCF_002201575.2 Neomonachus schauinslandi | reverse complement strand
CTTTCTTTCTTTCTTTCTTTCTTTCTTTCTTTCTTTCTTTCTTTCTTCTTTCCTTTCTTTCCTTCCTTCCTTCCTTCCTTCCTTCTCTTCTTTTAGAGAGAGAGAGAATCTTAAGCAGACTCCCTGCTGAGCACAGAGCCCTACACAGGGCTTGATCCCAGGACCCTGAGATCATGACCTGAGCTGAAATCAAGAGCTGGCTGCTTAACTGACTGAGCCACCCAGGTGCCCCACACACTAATATTCTAATACCAATAGGAGCATTTTTTTCTTCACATGTGTTAATATTCATATCTTAGGAAAGCCTTTTTCTATACTCTATGGCATAGCATCTGTTATTATTTCATGAAAGCTCTCTTAAGGAGGATACAAAATTGCAGAAAGATGAAACAAAACCAAAATGAGTATGCCAAGCAGATGAAATTATATCAAGAATTAAAAGTACTAGAAGAACATGTTGAATACTGACTTGTACTTTACTTCTTGACTTTTATTTTTATTGAAAACTCTTCTTCTTCAGCATTTATGTATATAAATATTTTCTTCTCTACTTATAAGAAAGCAAGGATATTTCTGAAAATATTTCAATTATGTTATTTGTACTGAGACAGCAGGTTTCCATTTTATTCAATCACAAAAAAGGGTGCTAAGCACCCTATAGATACACTTTTAATCTTATTTTTTTTTTTTTTTTTTTTTTTTTTTTTTTTTTTTAAAGATTTTATTTATTTATTTATTAGAGAGCGAGCGAGAGAGAAACAGCATGAGAGAGGAGAGGGTTAGAGGGAAAAGCAGACTCCCCGCTGAGCCGGGAGCCCGATGTGGGACTCGATCCCAGGACCCTGGGATCATGACCTGAGCTGAAGGCAGTCGCTTAACCAACTGAGCCACCCAGGCGCCCTTAATCTTATTTTTATATAGATATATTTGAAGTCACAATAAAATTTAATTGATGCAATGTTCTATATGAAATAATAATAAGCTTAAAGTTCAGGGGAATTTGTCTTCTTTGGTAATTACTTTAGTAATCACTGAATTTATATTTTCATGTGCTATATACATATATAAACACATGGCACACATATATACATATGTACACATATATATTTACATATATAGAGAGAAAGACATATATCTACATGCACATACATTATATATATAATTTGTAAGAGATCATAAAAACCTATTAAACATGGTTACCTCTGGAAAGATAAAGATTCTATAGTTAGGAATGCAGAATTTTTATTGTATGTTTCTTAGTATTTGAATTTTTTGTTTTTTTTGTATAGTGCGCTATATATTTTATATATTATTTTATTATTTTTTAAAGATTTATTTATTTATTTATTTAGAGAGGGAGGAGGGGCAGAGGAAGAGGGAGAGAGAATCTCAAGCAGACTCCTTGCTGAGCATGGAGGCTGACATGGGGCTTTATCCCAAGACCCATGAGATCATGACCTGAGCTGAAACCAACATTTGGATGCTTAACTGACTGCGCCACCCAGCCGTCCCTATTTTATATATTATTTTGAAATAAAATAATGTAACAACTTTAAAGGAATCATCATTTTATATATATATATATATACACACGTGCAAACATATATATCATTAATTTATCATATATATGATATCACATGTTTATACATCATTAATTTATATATGTGTATTTAAAAACAAGAGACTGGTATGATTATGGGGGATAAAGGGACTTAATCTAAAATTCCTTGATGACCCTTTATAACAAACTTATGTTCATCTTCACAAACAAGACAGACAAGAAGACTGACAGTGAGAGAATCAATAATAGAGTAGAATTTAATTATGCCCCTCTTTTCTTCCATACTTTTTGGAGACAATGAAACTTGGCCAAAAAGTGTTTTCCCCTTTCCTTTGATTGTATTGAAGGAGCTTTGACTGTATTGTTGTATTGAAGGAGCTAGATGTAGCTACATTTCTTTCTGAAATCTGTATGTCTACTAGCTGTTTGTCCTTTGGTGAGTTAATTACCCTCTTTCAGCATTAATTGTTTTACAAAAAAGCATGGGTAATAACATTGTATTGGTCGTAGCTATGAATAAACAAAGTGAATGTAGATAAAACCCTGGGATATAATAGTACTTAGTAAATGTGTTTCGTCCCTTATATCATTAGGATTTCCTTATAATAAATGCGCTATGTCTTTTATATCTTTAGGACATCCTTCCCTCTGGACCTTCTAAGTCGACAGCTTTCTGATTTTTCTCTAGCAAAAGGATATAGTGAGAGTGTTATTTTTTGAGCCTTGCTTCAGGCACGTGGACACCCAAAGTTGTGTGAACATTCTTCCCATAGTTTTAAGAAAAAGACATACTAGAAAACAGGCCACTGCCAGAGGATGTTATGAATCTGGGTTGTTCCCTTTCTCCTTCCCACCCTGGAATGTGTGTAATCACAGCAGTGTCTGTAGTTTGATTCAATAAGATGAGACCTCAGCATGACTCTCATCTTTGCTTTAGCACCTTTTTCTGGAAGCTCTGCTTCTTCCTCGTTCTGTTGACATACTTATTGCTTGTTGTATTACATGTTGTGTATTTTTATGCTTATTTTGTGTCCTAGAGATTTTAGGAGCCACATCCTAAGTTCTATCGCTTTGTTATTTTACAAAAAATACCTATGTTTTTACTGGTATCTGCATGGGTAAAACTGAGATTACGACTAATAGTTCTCACGCCAAATGTTGTGCATTCGACCTGCACGCCATTTGAACAAAATTGAACTATTTTCTAATAACCAAGCACAGGGAGATTTTATGTGAAAAATGAAAGAGCCACATCCACCCAAGGCAATAATGAGCCAAAGCTCAGTGGCAGCCGCCTTCCTTGAGAAAGAATGTGCTATCCTGCCCGACATTACTCCAGCCCGGTCCTTTCATGCAATGACGCTATTTCCTGGTGGGGCTAGGCATTTGAGTTTATGATCGTCAATGTGGAGAGATTCATTTAGTCATTTCAGTATGGAGAACAGTCTGTGTAATCAGATTTGTTAAATTGCTTAATGTTCATTGAGAGCTGCATAGAGCTACCCAGTTCTCAGAGGGCAAAAAAATGTAAGCCTATAAATCTAGGTGTATTCTCAGAAAACATATAGTGTTCAAATCCATGTTACGTTTAATATACGTACGTATATCACAGAGTCCTTTTAACGTGCGGAGGTTCCCAAGGCTGGAGTAAACGTACCATCTGCCAGCAAGCCAAATTTTCAGCTGCTGCTATGGCAGCGACGCACTCATCATCTCAATCCACTGTCCATCATTCTTAGATTACCTTCACAAGGAAAGAGCTGAAAAGGTTGCTTTGAATCAGTGCTGCTAGGAAATAGTGAAGA
>NC_058410.1:57948559-58004871 GCF_002201575.2 Neomonachus schauinslandi | reverse complement strand
AGCTGAAAAGGTTGCTTTGAATCAGTGCTGCTAGGAAATAGTGAAGAGTGTGGTAAGAAAAGCTTACCTAACCAGTAAAGGAATTGAAATATCATTGCCTTTATCAGATGTATTTCTGCGCTTGAAAGACAATGATACTATTTAGATTAATAGTAATCTCTTCATCCAGTCTTCAAATTATAGAATGAAGAAGTCATGGAATACAAGACACAGCAAAGAGAATATAGTCAAGGCTATTGTCATGGTGTTGTATGGTGACAGATGGCAGCTACACCTGGGGTGAACATGGAACACTCTAGAAAGAAATTGAATCACGATGTTGTACACCTGAAACTAAGGTAACGTTGTGTGTCAACTAGACTCAAATAAAAAAAAAATTGTTAATCTCTTTGAATCTACAAGAATTGCTTTTACATTAAACAATAACATTTTCATTTTTAAATCCTATATTGACTTGAACTTTAATTATGTTCCTAAACAAGGATTTTTATTGTTATCCAGTTCTTGTTTGTATCCAACTTTGAAAGTTTCTGAGGTGGAGACCTTGGATTTATATTTTATGAAACATCAGCTATGTTTTAGTTTGGACACTGGTAAATCATAAAAGAAAATATTTGTGACAAGAAGCTTCATGATCAGTTATTATTATTTGGTAAACTACAGAATGTGAAAATGTGTTAATAAATATCTATAGAATATGTAATTTTCCTAAACCAAACCTTGAAACTTTTGATGTTTATTGGGCTTGCTCAAGAGATACTGTTAAAATGTACACAGTGATAATTTTATTTCCTTCTTTCTAACACTTAATTTGATTATTTTCCTCCTCCATTTGTATTAACAAGAACTACTAGAAATGTTTTAAATAATAGTAGTGATACAAAAGCTTAGTCTTATTCCTAACTTTAAAATTATCTGTATCTTATTCAACCTAAAGTTCTTTTTTTTAATCAATATACATGGTGAATTTTATTTAATTCATTTTCATATCCATGAAGATTTTTTTGTTTCTTGTTGGACTTTGACTAATACATGATTTGCTTTATTTTTAGATTTTATAATAGTAAGCTATTGCAGTACAGTTACTATATCTATAGCTGATATAATGTTATTTTTGTATTTGATTGACATCTATTCAAAACAATTACAACAATAATCACTGAGTGTTATATGCTACTGATGAATCCCTGAACTCTACCCCTGAAACTAATAATACACGATATGTTAATTAATTGAATTTAAATAAAATAAAATTTAAAAACAAAACAATTACACCAACATCCACAAATAGCAGTGCTCTAAAACAGTCTTTTCTAAACATTTTTTGGTCTTTGAAATCTTTGTTCAAATGAAATGCTCTGAGAAAATCCAGCAGGTAAAGAAGAGGATCCTGGGAATGTTATAATGAAGGAGTCTTGTGAGATGGAAGAGCCTTCTTCACTTCCTTGTTCTCTTCATGCACTGTCTATGGTCTGAGAGACATTTGTCCTTCTTGGGTCTCTAAATTTAAAGATGAAAGTATTTTAATCTGAGCAGTTTTATTTGAATATAGCTTTGGATTCATTCCAGAAATTTTGACATGTCCTTATTTTTTGTAAATATTGTTCAATCACAATTTTATGGGGGGTTTGGTAAGAAATATTATTTAAAAGAGTTAAAATGGGGCACGTGGGTGGCTCAGTCGGTTAAGGGCTGCCTTCGGCTCAGGTCATAATCCCAGGGTCCTGGGATCGAGGTCTGCATCGGGCTCCTCGCTTGGCAGGGAGCCTGCTTCTTCCTCTCCCTCTTCCTGTCGCTCCCCCTGCTTGTGCTCGCTCTCTCTCTTTCTCAAATAAATAAATAAAAATCCTTAAAAAAATTAAAAAAAATAAAAGAGTTAAAATATTTTCAGGTGACTGGGTTCTTTCTGTTGATATGTTTAATAATAATTTTAATGTTCATACATTCCAATTATGAAAAACAACTATGTACTTTCCATTACTTAAAATGCTTTAGTTTAGCAGCCTGAAGTGGATATTATTTCTGCAAATTGCTAAAGGATATTTAAAAGGCAGTCATATTCTCTTTTGCAGGATTCAGAATTTGATAAAACACTAGATTTTTATTTGAATAATTCAGATTTGGTGACTTCTTATTTAGTTATTTATTAATTCATTTATCCAGAGGGAAGGAGAAGTGTGATGAAATCTTATACCACAGAATTTATGTTAACTTCTTATTACATTTCTAAGGTTATTACTTTTTAGCTGTTTGCTTTTATTCTGCCAATCCTTTGTTCAGCTTGTAAAGGTTGATGGTGTTATAATATATCTGCATTGTAGATTATACCCTCTATAAAAATCAAACAACTGTACCTAGTTTTGTTTTCATCTTATTTTTCTTGTGACACTATTGTAGTAATCCAGTTTACTTTTAGTTGCACTTGCCCAGTATATACTTCCTGTTATTTTATATTTAATCTGTTTTAAGTGGGCCCCCGGTAGATATTAATATGCGGATTTTTATTTTTTATTATTTATTTATTTATTTTTTTTAAGAGAGAGAGAGAGACAGAGACAGAGCATGAGTGGGATGGGGGGGGAGGGCAGAGGGAGAGGGAGAGAGAATCTTAAGCAGACTTCATGCCCAGCGCAGAGCCTGACTCCGGGCTCCATCTCACGACCCTGAGATCATGACCTGAGACAAAACCAAGAGGAAGATGCCTAACTGAACCACCCAGGTGCCCCAATACATGGATTTTTAAAACTAATTTGTGAGGCTTTGTCTTTCAATGTTGATTTTATTCCTTTTGTGTATTTTGTAGAAACTGATGTGTTTTATCTCACATTTATTATCATGTAATTTATATGCCTGCTTTTAAGATATAGTTTACATATATTCTGTATGCTTTTAAGTTTTCGTCTTATTTTTTTAAAGATTTTATTTATTTATTAGAGAGAGATTGAGCAAGAGAGAGAGAACATGAGTGGGGGGGAGGAGCACAGGCAGAGGGAGAAGCAGACCCCCCGCTGAGCAGGGAGCCCAATGGCAGGACTCGATCCCGGGACCCCGGGATCATGACCTGAGCCGAAGGCAGACGCTTAACGACTGAGCCACCCACGTGCCCCTTTTCATCTATTTTTAAGTCTACTAGTAATGGCACTTAATAAATACATAGTTGATCCTATTTTTAATTAATAATATTGAAACAAACAGATATCTTAAGTCTCTACTGTATAAATCAAAATATTAATCATGCCACTTATTCTTTTCCCTTGGTCACAGCCCACATTCTGTTTTTATTGACATAATATGGAATTCCAGATCCTTATTACTATATGACTCTTTTCGTGTTCTCATTGCTAGATACTTTTATTTGCAAAAAGTTATTTATTACATTTTCAACTTGCTTAAAAACTATAGTTTACTGTCAGTGGTTTTAAAAAAAAATATCGGGCGCCTGGGTGGCTCAGTTGGTTAAGCGACTGCCTTCGGCTCAGGTCACATTCCTGGAGTCCCGGGATCGAGTCCCGCATCGGGCTCCCTGCTCAGCAGGGAGTCTGCTTCTCCCTCTCCCGCTCCCCCCTCTTGTGCTCTTTCTCTCTCTCACTCTCTCTCTCAAATAAATAAATAAAATCTTTAAAAAAAATAAAATAAAATAAAAAAATATCTATCCTTCTTGATAAGCCACGACTCCCTAATTTTATCTCATTTGGCTCAGATCTGTATCAACTGGCACATGATCATAGGTAGACACATAATCAGAGTTAGATTATATTCTTTTTGAAACTTTATTAGAGCATTTTTTTGGAAGGTAAATATCTGCATCAATAGTTTTTATTTCACATAACTCACTTCCAAACTTGGTGCTTTAAAACAACAACAAGTTATTTAGCTCACAGTTCTGCTGGCTTTTGCTCTGAGCCTTGCTCAGTTCATCTAGGCTTGTGCTGTTCACCTGGCTGGCCTTGGATGGCCTTACTCAAGTGACTTGCAATTGCTTGGCTGTAGGCTGTGTGCCTGGGATCACTTGTCTCTCTTATCCAGCAAGCTTGCCCATACTTCTTATAGGGCAGCAGGGCTCCAAGAGAGGCTAAGCCCCAAAGCACAATCACTTCTCAAGTGCTTAATCATTTGCTGATGTCCCCAGTGTAAAGCAAATCACAGGACAGAGCAGAGCCAGATGGAGAGGGCTCTCAAAGTTTTATAATAAGGGTAGGTAAGGATACAGGGATAGGAAAAATTACTGGCATTTTTGTAACTATTCTGCACAAAAGCTCACAGATTTATTTTACTTCCTTTTATTTTATAGACTCTTTTATTGATTAAACTGATTGTCCATTCTTCCTTCCCTTTTCCCTTCTTTAATTTCTGTTTATTTTCTCTTGAATTTATGTATATACCCCATCTTGCCTATATTAATAATGTGTAATGGTGTGTTCTTATTGAAATTTCCTCACTGTTTGCCTAGTTGCTATTTTAGTCCCCTCCTCAGATCTTAAGCTGGAGGGCTTGTTGATATAAATTTATATTTCCTGTACAGCAATTTAACAGAATGACTCTAATAGCAAGGGAACCATAGCTTTGGGCAGTTCCAGCAGAGGAACTTCATTTTTGGATTGTTTATTCTCCGTGTGAATGAGGTGGTTGCCTGGGAGCAAGGCTTCTGCATTTAGCTTCATGATTGACCTGGCTTTCTTGCCGGCTACCCTGTATCTGTTTCATAGCTCAGCCCAACCTCCCCTCTGGTGCATCAGGGAAAACCCTAACCTCTCTGTCAGTCACCGCATAATCTTAGGTCTTCCCTATTCAGCGGCTCTTGAATGCTTTTGATGCTCTGCAGGTGAAATAAATTCCAATTGTTGTGTTCCCTGTCTAGCCTGTGGTCTACCCAGGCCTCCAGGCATATGTGTTCAAAATTAGGAAAAGTTACTGGGATTCTGCCCCGCAGAATATCCTATGCTTCCCTGAATGACACGCTGCTTCCATAGAAAATACGTTATAAGTTGCTTCTCTATGTCTCCACTCTAGCCCTATCTCTACCGTTTCAGTAAATATTGGCATATGCCTCCTTGCATCAAGTTCTGCTGTTTTTTTTATTTCCTCCGCAGGTGATTTTATCCACATTAGTGGATATCCCTCATAGCCAAATCAATCATAAATTATTCCATTCATTCAATACCCTTCTTATGAATGAAGACCTGACAACTTGGCATTTCTTTTGCACATTTTATTTTTTTAAAGATTTATTTATTTATTTATTTATTTGGGGGGTGAGAGTGAGAGAGACAGCAAGTGGGTGGCAGAGAGAAAGAGAGAGAATCTTCAAGCAGATTCCCCACTGAGTGTGAAGCCTGACATAGGGCTCGATCTCATGACCCATGAGATCAGGACCTGAGTCAAAATCAAGAGCCAGGTGCTTAACCCACTGAGCCACCCAGGTGCCCCACTTTTGCACATTTAAAAACCATTACTTCCTGCCTATGTTTAGAACCATATTTGTTCTGTCCCCTCCTATTTATTGTCCTTTCCCCATGTCCATGTAACAAGGAATGGATAGTGCAAGGCACCTGCTTTCTCTTTTCGAATTTCATTTTTATTTCACAAATAGAAACTTAGAGGACAAGTACATTCTTGACACTTGCCTCTCCACTTAGATGCTTCATATGTAACCCATCACTATATTCTGTAGATCTTTATGCTCTAAGTATTTTTAAAATCTTTCAAGTTTCCTTCATGTCTACCACCCTAATGCAAATAGCTGATCTCTATCCCCTTCACTCTTTCAGTAATTTCCTAAGTGCTTTACTTGAACTTAATTTGTTGTGGATCTTATAGTTTTCAATCATTTCAATTAGAATTGGCAAGAGCTATTAATAACTTTTGCTTTAGTGTCTCTAATTTTTAATAAAGTATATGATACGTTTTTCTAAGGACCACAGTTTGCTGGACTCTACAGTTTCTTTTTTTATGACTTGACATTTGTATATATTGCAAAGTGATCACCACAATAAATCTAGTTAGCATTTGTCATCATACATAGTTACAAAAATTCTTTTCTGGTGATGAAGACCTGTAAAATTTAGTCTTAGCCACTTTCAAATATGCCATCCAGTATTACTGATTATAGTCACCATGCTGTACATTACATCCATGACTTATTTATTTTATAATTGGAGGTTTATACCTTTTGACCACGTTCACCATTTTGCCCCCCGCCCCCCACCACCTCTTGCAACCACCATTTCTGTATCTATGAACTTGTTTTTGCTGTTATTGCTATTTTTTAATTCCACATATAAATGAGCTCTTAGAGTATTTATCTTTCTCTAACTTATTTCACTTAGCATAATGCCCTCAAAATCCATCCATGGTATTGCAAATGGCAATATTTCTTTTTTTTAAAATTTATTTTATTATGTTATGTTAGTTACCATACAAAACATCATTAGTTTTTGATGTTGTGATCCACGATTCATTGTTTTCGTATATAACACCCAGTGCTCCATGCAGTACGTGCCCTCCTTAATACCCATCACCAGGCTAACCCATCCCCTCATCCCCCTCCACTCTAAAACACTCAGATTGTTTCTCAGAGTCCATAGTCTCTCATGATTCATCTCTCCCTCAGATTTCCTCCCCTTCATTTTCCCCTTTCTTCTCCTAATGTTCTCCATTCTATTCCTTACATTCCACAAATAAGTGAAACCATATGATAATTGACTTTCTCTGCTTGACTTATTTCACTTAGCATAATCTCCTTTATTCCCATCCATGTTGATGTAATAGTTGAGTATTCATCCTTTTTGATGGCTGAGTAATATTCCATTGTATATATGGACCACATCTTCTTTATCCATTCATCTCTTGAAGGGCATCTTAGCTCTTTCCACAGTTTGGCTATTGTGGACATTGCTGCTATGAACATTGGGGTTCATATGGCCCTTCTTTTCACTACATCTGTGTCTTTGGGGTAAATACCCAGAAGTGCAATTGCTGGGTCATAGGGTAGCTCTATTTTTAACTTTTAGAGGCTCCTCCACACTGTTTTCCAAAGTGGCTGTACCAACTTGCATTCCCACCAACAGTGTAAGAGGGTTCCCCTTTCTCCACAACCTCTCCAACGTTCGTTGTTTCTTGCCTTGTCAATTTTTGCCATTCTAACTGGTGTAAGGTGGTATCTCAGTGTGGTTTTGATTTGAATTTCCCTGATGGCTAATGATGATGAACATTTTTTCATGTGTTTGTTAGCCATTTGCATGTCTTCTTCGGAGAAGTGTCTGTTCATATCTTCTGCCCATTTTTTGACTTGATTATTTGTATGGAATCAGAAAAGACCCCGAATCGCCAAGGAAATGTTGAAAAAGGAAAACAAAGCTGGGGGCATCACGTTGCCCGATTTCAAGCTATAGTACAAAGCAGTGATCACCAAGACAGCATGGTACTGGCACAAAAACAGACATATAGACCAATGGAACAGAATAGAGAGCCCAGATATGGACCCTCAACTCTATGGTCAAATAATCTTTGACAAAGCAGGAAAAAACATGCAATGGAAAAAAGAAAGTCTCTTCAATAAATGGTGCTGGGAAAATTGGACAGCCACATGCAGAAGAATGAAACTCGACCATTCTCTAACACCAGTCACAAAGACAAACTCAAAGTGGATGAAAGAGCTCAATGTGAGACAGGAATCCATCAAAATCCTAGAGGAGAACATAGGCAGTAACCTCTTTGACATCGGCCACAGCAACTTCTTTCAAGATACATCTCCAAAAGCTAGTGAAACAAAAGCAAAAATGAACTTTTGGGACTTCATCAATTAAAAAGCTTCTGCACAGCAAAGGAAACAGTCAACAAAACAAAGAGGCAACTCACAGAATGGGAGAAGATATTTGCAAATGACACTACAGATAAAGATCGATAAAGAACTTCTCAAACTCAACACCTAAAAAGCAAAGTTCATTTTTTATGGCTGAATAGTATTCCTGTGTGTGTGTGTGTGTGTGTGTGTGTGTGTGTGTGTGTGTGTACACCGTATCTTTATCCATTCATCCATCAGAAGACACTTAGGTTGCTTCCAAATCTTGGCTATTGTAAATAATGCTGCAATGAACATAGGGGTATATTTATCTTTTCAAGTTACTGTTTTTGTTTTCTTCAGATAAATATCCAGAATTGGAAATACTGGATCATATGGTACTTACATGTATAATTTTTTAAGGTATCTCCATACTTTCTTCCATAATGGCTGTACCAATTTACATTCCCACCAACAGTGCAAAAGGGTTCCCTTTCTCCACATCCCTGACAACAGTTGTTATTTATTGTTCTTCTGATAATAGCCATTCTAACAGGTATGAGGTGATATCTTATTGCAGTTTTGATTTGTATTTCCCTGATGATTCATGATGTTGAACATCTTTTCATGTACCTGTTGACCATCAATATGTCTTCTTTGGTAAAATGTCTACCCAGATTCTGGACTCTACAGCTTTTACTCTATTCTTGTCCTAACACGTCGTCCACATTCCACTTTCATATTTATTGTGCATTTCATTAAAAATTAATACTGTTGTAAACTAAAGTAGTAAACTGTGTTGTTACATGCTCCCCTTCAGTTTATTCTCAACACTGCAGTCACAGTGATCCTAGTAATCACAAGTCAGTTCATGTTATCTTCTACTTAAAGCTCTCAATATTCCATAAATCATTCTGAGTGAAACATAATATTGACCACCACCAATTACAGGGATATGCATGGTTAGCCCTTCATTGTCTCTCTGAACACATCTCCTGTTAATCCTCTCTTGCTTCCTCTGCTCCAACCATACTATACTCTGGTGTTCCTTGAACACAGCAGGCATGCTCCTGCCTTGAAGCTTTTTACACACTTCCCTCCTGCCTAGAATTCTCTCCCTCAAAATATTAACAAGGCCTCTTCCCACGCCATATTTAGGTTTTACTCAGCTATCTCTTTTTTAGTTAGGGCTTCACTAGCCAACTCTCTAAAACTACAAATATCTCAACCCCATAATCCCTCTTCTCATTCCCCATTTTAGTTCCTCCTTAGCATTTTCTGGCCTGTTTCATGGGGAAGGCAGGTTTGTTTGTTTTTTTTTTTTCCTGCTTGTTACTGTCCTTTTAACTAGAATTGTGCCTAGAACATAGAAGTGGTTCAATAACTATTTCTTTGATCTCACCTTAATAGAATGAGTGAATGATAAAGTGTAAATGAATAAATGTTAAAGTAAAAAGCTAAGTATTTCAACCTGAATAAATGTAGGTTTAAGTTTCAGGTCCATCACTTTGAAATTTTAGGTAAATGATGACCTAAGCTTCAGTTTTTTCTGGAAAATAATTATAGTACCTTTTATGGAATCATTACAATGATCAAATGATGCTAATCTATAATATTCTTAGCATAGTTCCTAGGACATATAGCAAGAGCTCTAAATTATTGACAATTTTAATTTACCTCACGGACTTAATATAAACATGCTTAGACTGATTTTTGTCTCCGTTATTATATATTTTGTTAGGGTTACTAAATTAAGAAATGTGATCATTTTCTAAAATACATAAGCTTTTGAAAATTGTACAATACCAAACAATTTCCCTCAAATTCTGACTTATCTGGGATTTTCCTATTGATAATATTTTTAAATAGAAATATCTTTTGTTTCATTGAAGCTTTTAGTCTATAAAATATCAGAAAGATATATGTTCCTCTATATAATCCTGTCAAATTTTCTTAGGGTCAACCTTCACCTTTGAGCTCTTTGAGCTCCCTATAATGGAGCACTGTAATCACTTTAACAAGGCATATAACTGCCTTGCCCTTTTGTACAGAATATTATGTTGCTTTAATTTACTGGAAATAAAAATATTAGAATTTTTAAAATTGTTCACTTCATTGCAATTTAACACAAGATTAAAATGCATTTTATTTGAAAAGAGTATTATAATTTCTTGGCACATATTTAATTTATAAATGTAAAAAGTGCTATGTTTAGATATAAGGGTTAAGAAAGGAAAACTTACAGAGAATTTGTTCCAGTAGAAGCAATGATCACATAATTAGTATTATTTAGATTCTGCAGAGGCAAGTGTATCTTCCACCACCCTAGAAAAAATCATTTGTGCATTTACATTCACATATTTTCATAAAGGACATTCTGTAATAAATACTGAATTTTCATTATGTGGAAAATTGTACTAGTCTACTATTACTGTCATAGCCACAACAAATCTGCAAGATTCATAAAACATATCACTCTTAGTCAACAGGTTTTGCTGAGCTAATTTTTCTATATTCTCAGTCTTTAACAGATATTAAAATTGGTTTGTTCTAAATAATGAACATTAATACAAAGAAAAGTAAATAAATGTACCATGATAGACACTAAAAGAAAATTCAAAGAAGTATTTTTTTTCTAGAATATAATAGCTTGTATCTTATCTTTTTGGTCTTTAAAATAAAATCTCAAAAATGGGTTATCGTTTTCTTTCTTGGCTGTAGGCAAGACTGCACACAGAAGTGACCTCTTTTACTCTCTTTCCTGCTCCATTGGTATTGTTTTGAAGCTATCTGCTTTGATATCTTTTTCTTTATATCTTTTTTTCTTGTAAGCCAGGATTTCTCAGTATCTTTTCATACTTTCTGCATCTTTCTTATAATCACCTTTCATTTTCTTTGATATTTTTTTTACAAAAGAAAACAAGTGGAAAATAATTTCTACTCTCATATATATATATATATATATATATATAATTTTCTGAGTTGGTTTTATTTTTTTATTTTTATTTTATATTTTATTTTATTTTTTGGTAAGAAAGTGTTAAAACTAGTTCAATTCGAGATCTTCATCTTGGTCCTGGGGCAATAATTAAGCGTGCTGAATACAAAAGGTATAACATGGAATGATTCCCAGGTAGAGAATATAATAAAGGCACATATAAATAAAGGCACAATTGCCTGAAATTTTGGACACATTAGGGCATTCTTAACTGACTAACCTACATTACATGTATTGGAAAGAACAAAGATGAGCACAGAATCATAGGTTGGAACCATTCTGTGAAGAGTCCTGAATGTCAGGTTAGAGTTTATAGCAAACAACAAAATAAAATGTTTTCCAGGTGCAAAGATGGGAAAAAGTATGCATAGGTTATGTAAAATATTCTAAAGGGTGTGACTGGGACACTGTAAACATAGATGTGGGAATTCTTGGTGTATGAAGGCAAAAACAGCAGAGCAATGCATGGACCAACACTGAGTTCTCCCTTACAGATAAAAAAAAAAAAATTAACTCACTAAGTTTTTAAATATATCCATGCTCAAGTATAGCTAGAATATATTATCAGGGCTAGCTAATTGTTTTAAAAGAGAAACTGACTGGAGGTCAGCTAATAACAAATAACCCCAAAATCACATTGGTTTATGATGCAAAAAATTAATGTTTTCTTACTCGTGAGCTGGTAAGCAGCAGGGGGTGGTTATAGGTTCAGGTGTACGCTAGAGTGTGTCTTTGTTCTTGGATCCCTGACTTCCCAGCACGAGCGTTCTTACAGCGATGGCGGACCATTATACGCGCAAGCGGGAACAGGTGATGTTTATTAAATGCCCCGCTTGTTACTAGTGTTTTGTCTCTTCTACCCACATTCTCTCGGCTAAAGCAAATCATACGGGCTCACCCACAGCAATGAGGTGGGACTTGTGTTACAATCCCAGCGAATCATACTAATTAATGGTAAAAAAGGGAGGAAGCACTGTAAGCAAATTATATACACTTTCGCAGTCTGTTTGAGGGCCAGTTCGTTCTTGATAAAACAATATTCTACATTTTCAAACGTACGGGTTAAGATTTGTACAAAAGCCAGTACCTAAATTCAATTATTGGGCCCCCATCCAGTGAACTTCATTTTCTATCTTTCTAGTTTCTTCCACGGAAACTTAATCATACTCTTAAAATGAAGAAAAAATTGCAAGTGTGATTTGACTAAGATATATTTCTCTTTAATCTGGTATAAAAACCTTAGGCTTAAGAAACAAATCTCTAGTTATCAAGTTTCCAGAATTATTATTACTTTTTAATTCATGAGAACATCTGGAAACAGATGATTTAAGTGGCCCTCTATTACACATGCCTCCATGCCAACCCCTCTGGTAGTGTTCTTTACGGCAATGGTTTCCAAACAGTGGTGAGTAAACAAGAAGGATTTCTTTGACTATCTTTATAAATGTTTTAAGTGGTCATTATGGCCATGTTTAATATGTGTATATTTCATCACTTCATTTTCAAGTCATTTGTTGAAACTTCAAACAATTTGAAATTCCAGAAAAATATGTCCTCAAAAATAAAAGAACCATTGTTCTTGACCCACTTTTATACTTCAGTATACATTAGAACTAGTCTTAATAAACAACTTAGCATGTATTGTGGTTTCTGTCAAAATATATTGTCTTTTTCAATACTTTTTAATAATACATATTAAAAATGAATGTAATTTTTGTTCCCTTTTAGATTACTTCTTCTCTGAACTTTTAATAATATAGTTTCAAAGCTAAGCAAATAAAAAACAAAAGAAGCCTGCTAGAACTTTCCAATTCCATCACAAAATCATTCTGTGATATTAAAGAATAGACCAAAAAATTTCTCTGAGTCAGTGAATTCCAAGTTAAATGTTTCTGTGGTCTTCTAATATTAAAACACAGTAAAGATAAATGTAGAATACATATATACAACATAAGTTAATATGTTCATCATTAGAGTAATTTTTATAATCATTTTGAACACAGTATAGAAAATTAGAGAAAAATAGTACAATGATCTGATAATTCTTAATTCATAACTTTTTATACTATTTTAATGTAAGTAGTAATGTATATGAATAAATACGCTCTTGCCTAGTCCATATCAACTAAGATAAAAGAGAGCAATTATTAAAGAGACAAGTCTATTATTTGAGATTAGCATATCTACAAAGATACCTAATGCAAGTAAAAATATAAAATAACAAGATTAAGTTGAAGAAGGTCACAATTTCTTGTTGCAGATAAACCTTAGCAATCCTGACATTCTAATATTACTCCTAAATTGGTGAAAACAAAGTCAACTTTGAATGTTTATAAGATTTCACAGCGTTAATTATACCTCAATTAAAAGAGAAATGACTCACTCTCTCTCAAATAAATAAAATCTTAAAAAAAAAAGAAAAGATTTCACAATACATTAGCTCAAAGAAGAAAAAATATCAATTCTCAAATTGGTGCCAAAACTAATAATCATAGAAGCCTACAGTCTACTGTTTTATAGTCTCATCTGGCTTTGCCTGGAAATCACCTGAAATCAATAGGTGAACATATATGAAATAATGGTGAAATTTTCATTATTTAAGAAATTTGCACAAATTTGCGTGGCAAATTATTTCCAAAAAGATTTACTCATTCTTAAGTTATCACATATTATGAGGAGTTTGGTTACAAGCAGTGTACAGATATTTAAATAAATTTAACATAGACAAAAGTAAAGTAGAAATTTATATTAGTCATAATTATGCATATATTTGCTTATTTCAACTTATTTATTTTTATTTAAATGTATCTATTTATTTATTTTTGTTTACTTATTTAGCTAATAAGCTGGTGGGAATATTTTCTTATTAAACTACCTCAAATTTAATTTGAAATACCTAATTCTCATAATTCATAGTACTCATTTTATTTATTTATAGTTTCACTTTACAATAGTTAGTTTTAGACGACAACGAACTTTTAGAAATTCATTTTTTATTTTTTATTTATTTATTTATTTTAAAGATTTTATTTATTTATTTGACAGAGAGAGACACAGCGAGAGAGGGAACACAAGCAGGGGGAGTGGGAGAGGGAGAAGCAGGCTCTCCGCCGAGCAGGGAGCCCGATGCGGGGCTCCATCCCAGGACCCTGGGATCATGACCTGAGCCGAAGGCAGACGCTTAACGACTGAGCCACTCAGGTGCCCTAGAAATTCATTTTTTTAAATAGATACTTGGGTTAATGAGTGTTTTTGTTGTTTTTGTTTCTACAAAGCAGTAGCCAAATTATGAAAGAGACAATGCAAATTTTTAGGAAAGTTATATGTATTTGTTTAAACTATTATTAAAATGACCACAGTAACATTTATTTTTTAATAAATTAAACTGATAATATGATGTATGGCTGATTGTGGCTAATACTTATGCTGTTTAATAAAATATAGCAGGAATCAACTACTATTAAAACAACACTTCTGTCAGGTGTATTTATTTTTATCACAGTGTATACACTTTACTACCACTATTAATTTTTGTAACATATTTCTGAAAGCTTGAAAACAGCACTATTTTTTCTGCCAGCTTTATTTATTTTTATCAGCTACCCAAGGAGAATTTATATATTTTTATTAGAGCTAAAATACAAAATTTGATAATGCTGAAACTCATCAAATTTAGCTTACCCATGAGAAAGTGATTAAAAACTTTTAGAGGTTTAAATTAGAATATATGAAAGCTAAGTTGAATCTCTAACCTGAAGTTTTTTGTTTCAAAAATCACGGATGTCTCTGCTTAAAAAATCCAATTCAATAAATATTTACCATGCTCCTCTTTTGTGCTAAATCCTTGAGGAGTTCACAGTGAAAGGAAAGGTATTTTGTACCTTACCATAGTTGCAACTGGTTCCTTCAAGTTAACAGTTTAACATCACTATCTAGTGATTCACTGCTACTTGTTTGTACCTGAAATTGCTACTGATAAGTCTCTTGCTCTGGGCTCAGCCAATGTCCAGGTCAGGTGAGTGACCAGAGAAAGTTAATGGTCTGCTGTTACTTCAAACTACATTTGTTAAATTGTACACTGGAAAGAAAGAGGTTAAGGAACAACTTGCAATCCATTTTGCTCCCATTCCTGAGGCTGGGGGGCTCACTCAACAGAAAGAGGGCAGTTGATTCTGTTGTAATTTCTTTATGAACATAGTAATAACTGAACTTCTGGCAAACAAACTAAGGATATATGCTAGCAAAAAGGGTCTCTATGACCGTAAAATATATGCTCCCTTAAGTATATTGAATGCTGGATGCCCATGATCTAAGATTGCTTATGATAAACAAACCTGGAATGAATAGATGAATAAAGCATAGCTCCCTGGAAAATGTCACATAAGCTGTATATCTAGCTGAATAAAAAACAGGGATCTTTGTAACTGAACTTGATCCTGACTCTGTAAGTTAGGAGATTACACACTTCCCTAACTTGAGACTTCAACTTTTAAGTTGGGCAGGAGGATACATCCAGTGTGGGTAGAAAAACACACTGAAAATACTGGACCTCTTTCTGTATCACCTGTGCCTCTTAAAGGCTTATACTTGAAATTATTAACAAAGCTTGAAACTGAATAAAAGATTTGATTTGTGTGAGTTGGATTTCAATTGGATCCTTTCTGTTAACTCATGCTTAACAAGTGTTTAGTGGGATTGGCATGTTTCTTTTCTTTTCTTTTTTTTTTTTTAATATTTTATTTATTTATTTGACAGAGAGAGAGACAGCGAGAGAGGGAACACAAGCAGGGGGAGTGGGAGAGGGAGAAGCAGGCTTCCCACGGAGCAAGGAGCCCGATGCGGGACTCGATCCTGGGACTCCAGGATCATGACCTGAGCCGAAGGCAGATGCTTAACGACTGAGCCACCCAGGCACCCCGGCATATTTATTTTCTAATAATGAAAAGTACACACAAAAGGAGACTAGTTTTTTGTCCACCTTTCTTGTTTTTAAGAAAATCTATAAAACATTTCTGAATTTTCTATAGTTTTGCTTTTTCCTTAGATTCCTTTAGAAACTTTTCAATTTAGATAATATTTTGGAAGAATAGAGATGTCTATGATTTAGGTAATAAGGCTGTTCACTTTTTCAGTTTAACTAAAATCTACCATGTGACATTTAGCTTAAAAATTCATTAGAGAATTTGTATGCTCATTGCAAAATTAATCAGGCAGAAAGGAGTTTTCTCTATGAAGATTTGCTCTTATTTGTTTTCTCATGCTTATTTTAATTTCAGTCTAAGAACAATTTCTCCATTGTTGAAAATGTGAATACTTAGAATGTTTGGTGAATGTATTACCTGGGTTTAAGTGCCCCCGGGGAATACTGGGCAGCTGCCTTCCTTTTATTAGTTCTGCAACTGCTCTGGGCTTTCCTCCCACTGGAAGAATTTTCATTGAATATCTATTTATATAATTATCCCCATGTGATAAAAGACAAGTTCCATGTTTGCCTCAATCCATACCTACATTCCAAAATGAGAAACCTAAATGTCTAAATATCTTTGTAAATCTTTATCAATGATGTATGAGCATGCAGTGTGGTAGAGAAGAAAGATACATCTTCATGAAAAATAAAATGTATGTTTTATAGTGTAAGTTAGCCACTAACTTAGGAAATGATTGCAACACGTATTTAAGGGAGATGTTTTGTTGGATGAATGACTGGATAAAAATCATATTTTTAGGTCAATCATTATCATTAAGCTACCAATTTCTGAAAAAACAAAGCAGCACAAAACACAACTGCATCACTATATAAATGATGCAAGTGACGGTAATAGCAGGTTCTTTTCTGACCAGTGGGTCAAGTACTGTGACCAGATGAGACCATTTGGTCAGTATGCGCTGATGTTCTATCAACTGTCATGGATATTTAACCAGATAGTTGTTCAAGTTTCCCAGCTCAATTTTGAAATTATGAGTGACATTTTAAGAAAATGCTACTGGTAAAATTTTATTTCCTCAAATGTTATTAAAATACATTTTGACTTTGTAATCAGTACTCTGATTACTTTTGTAGTTCTTTTCCTTTTAGATGAGCCAGATGGTGGTGTCATTTTCATTCAAAATGTAGCTTTGAACTTTATTATCTAAATATTTTGGTTATTTCCATAACATTGGATTCTGAGGGGTGTTTTTATGTAGATTTCAGTTTAAACAAATTTATCACATGTATACTCTAGTCCAGGCATGTTGCTAAGAGACAGAGATAAAAAAAATGAATGCTGCCTGTCCTTGAAAAACATATCTTGCTGGGGGAGTCAAAACTTTTAGACAAATAATTCAGATTATGAATTTTATTATGCTTTTCTAGAAATATGTAGAAGCCACAAAATTGTTACAAAGTACAGGGATTATCACCATCTGTTTCTGTCAGGGAAATATGGTAAAGCATAAAGAGAAAATGACACCCGACGTGGGTTCTAAGGAATAGGTGTTTACTAAGCAAAGGGAAAGGATATTTTGGATAGAGATGAAAGTTTGTGTAATGCTGCAGAAGGAAGCTATAATGCTGGGTTGAGTTAACATATAGAAAAGTTTTATGAAAAATGAGAATAACAACTGTGAATATGATATCAAGCTACAAGGTCAAATAAATGGTCAGAGAACACACACATCAAGCTGGTGGAACAAAAATTATTGGGAAAAACAATGAAACTGGATCAGTGACAAGAATGTGGATCCCCTGTCACCCATTACATTCTAGGGTGGAGCCCAGGAATAGAGCAGGACATTGCCAGTCTCTGGGAGGACTTAAGCATTGTGCTGTGAGGATACTTAAACTGCAATCATAAGAAATCAGCCTCCCCTCCCTGGCCTGACAAGGAGCTGGGATTGTACAACACTCTGA
Source organism: Neomonachus schauinslandi (assembly GCF_002201575.2). Classification (NCBI taxonomy): domain Eukaryota; kingdom Metazoa; phylum Chordata; class Mammalia; order Carnivora; family Phocidae; genus Neomonachus; species Neomonachus schauinslandi. The sequence continues at coordinate 57,987,201 of NC_058410.1, read as the reverse complement.
AGGGAAGAACCTTGGCTCCAGTCCAGATGTCCCAGCCCAGCATCTGTGGTTGGAGAAATACCAATGTGGGGACCATCATGGTATGTCAGCGGGCTGGATTCCAAGCCTTCTGTTTGCATCTGTATCACATGCCAGACCAGCATCATGCTCCTTCATTTCAATCTCATCCAGGTTTGGGTCCCTAAGAGCTCAGTGGTAGTTAGTTTCCATGGAAATTTGTAAGAGACCAACCTACAGAGGATCCATCTTAGACAAGTTAACCCTTAACTCTCATATATCCAAAGTGTTTAAGACAAATCCTGGCATCTGAATATTTTCATTATTATTTTCTAATTATACTCAGTTTGTGGTGGCGCTGGCATTTTAAAATCAGGCCTATTTGACTTTTTGGCGCTGTGCCATGATGACTTTAGCATCACTCTGTGTATATCCATTCATGTTCAACATTATCTCTAGTCACTATGGAAGAACAAAGAAGAAAAAGGTGAACCTTTCTGTTTTCTATTTCGTTAAGCAGTAGAACTAAATGTACCAAGATGTAGAAGAAAGGGATTATTTTTCCTTTCTGTTTATAATACATAAATGAAAGACTCAAACAACACATTTTCTAAATGTAAGTGTCGACTGAAGGTAATATTTAAAGGTAAAGACTACAAAACAAGTTGAGTATATTTTTGTTATAGAATATATTTATTGTAACTACCAGAATTGCTGCTAATTGTGTCTGCCTTTTCTATTCTTTCTTCATGTAACAAAACTTACACTTGTAGCCCTATTAATTAACCTATGAATGTGGTCATACAAGCTAAGTCAGTGAATCAAGGATCTTCCTAGCATATCTCTAAGCATGGATGATAAGAAGCAATCTTTTTGTGTTGCTCTTAGAATATAAACTCAGGATTCTAGAAAAATGTTTCCACAGCCATGTAGAATATCTTTATCATGGTTGGAAAATTCAGTCGAATGACAGGAAAAAAGACAAAAGGGAAATGGAAACAGAGTAGAGAAACCTTGGTTTTGGTAGTATGTTGGGTCAGTTTCCTACTTGCTCTTTTAAGTTACGTTAGTCAATGATTCCAATAATTTAGTTGAGTTTTTTTTTTTCCTACTTGTAACTATTCCTGACTGTCACAAATATATTTTTGAAATATCTGGGCTAAACTTTGAAGAAAAAAATGAAGGCTAAAAAAATGTAGTGGACATGAAGTAGTTATTTAACAAAGTAGCTTTGAAATTGTAGCTTAGAAGATTATTTGACAGAGTTCATGCAATTGAGAGACATTTTTAGTTCAGAACTAACCTGGGAATTACTCCTACATGAAAATTCCAAAAGCATAACTATTTTATTATGGCAATGGAGACGAGAATGAACCAAAAAACGGAGTAGGAGCTCAGGATAGACTCCATTTCCTAGCACATGGTATTCAGAGCATATGGGTGAAAAAATAGTGGAAATACATTTTACACCATCTTTGAACTGAGTTTACAATTCTCTTTTGTTGTTGTTGTCATTGTTGTTAAAGGAATATTGTCAAGTGAAGTGGAACAGAACACGATTATCTTAGAACAGAAATTATAAGTGAATCAGAACCTCTGACTAAAAGAATGGAGAAAAGATAAAGGTATCCAAGTTTCTGGATGCAGTGACTGGGTACATTCTGAAGACATTAGCCTAGATAAGAAATGGATAGAAAAAAAATATTTTGTTGTGAAAATGATTGGTTCCATTTGTGATATTTTGTGATATTTGTAGTAATTTGAGGCAGTCAGATGGAGAAATTTAATTATATGTGTAAACCCAAAACTAGACAAAGAATCAAGACTCAGCTTTATGACTAGGAGAACATTTAGAGAACAGAGAAATAATTTAAGTCCTATCCAAACCTTAGAAGTGCATGAATATCCAGAAAAGACATAGGTTTCCACTTCAGGAAAACACAACATGCTGAGATCTATATATACATTTTAGATGATTAAATCTCATTATTTCAAAATATTCTTGATTTCCTACTCCTATCTGTAATTTGTATCTCAATATGCTCTAAAGTATAGCAAACCCAAGTTTATCTATAATTACCACTACTTAGCTGCACCAGCTACTCCAAGTTTCTGAAATAGTTTGTACTTATTAGCTGAAATTTGTCTACCTAGTCCTAATCTTTGACTATATATGAAAAGATTGAAACTATATAAAGGCAAAAAAATTAATTAAAAAAGACTGAACATTCATAAAATGAGAATCTGGTGTACAAAGTTGATATAAATTTAGTTAATACATATGTATGAGTATAGCTATAAATATACAGATAATCTGTATCTATTCAATATTTAGATATATACTATGTATCTATAATATATTAATGCATACAAATGCTAGATAGAACTAATATATACTATAATCCTGTAATTAATATTAAATCTTAGACTAAGTTATTAAAGAAATGACACAGGAAGCCAATGGAATTCTTTCTGTTCTAGGTAATTCTGTATGCGTCTGTTACTGCTTATTGTCTTGCTGTTCTTCTTTCCCATCTCTGATAACACTGGCTCTTGTCATTTCTCTTGCTTACTGCACTCACCTACTGGTACTCTCCCTAACATAGTCTTCCCTTGACTTAGAAATTTCCTCTACCTGAGGAAGAAATTACCTAAAACACAAACCTGACCATGGAGTTATTAAATTTAACTCCTTAACAATGTTCCTTTCCCTCTCTGAGGGAAACATTTGGTAAATAACTGCCATGGGTGAGAAATACAGAGGAGTCTTGCATGGATTAACTGAACTTCATTGACTCATTTAGGTGAAATTGTTGTGGAAAAAAATATAAATAACAGGCAAACATGGTGCCAGAATCACCTGTAAGTAAACATATTTTGTGTGTTTAGAAACCAGATGTTCTGATCGCTTCATGATAGAAAAACCAAAACAAACCAATGAATTGAAAGATGACTCAGATGGTGTTTAAATCACAGAAACTCTGGTAAATCATATGAATCTATCTCAGGTTAATCTTTCCATTTTTTGCTTTGTTTTATTTCTCTTTCTTTTCTCAAGACTCTACAGTATAGATTATTCTTTCTCACTCTTATATACTCATCTGTCTGTCTTCTCAACAAGATCATTTTCCTTCAAGTTAAATTCATTTTATTCTTTCTAAAAAATTTAAAAAAAAATAGGGAGGGGGGAAAGATGGCGGAGGAGTAGGGGACCCTATTTCAACTGGTCCCCGGAATTGAGCTGGATATCCACCAGACCACTCTGAGCACCCACGAAACCAGCCTGAGATGTAAGAAGATCTGGATCTCTACAAACAGAATATCGCAGGCGGTTGGTTTTGAGGTATGAAGCGGAGAGCCGTGATTTCTCGGGCAGATATCAGAGGACAAACGGCGGCGGGAGGGTGCCTGGACATGGGGATCCTACACCGCCGGTGAGTGACAGCCTCGCGCGCTGTGGACGGGCACAGACTTGCAGACCGGTAGCGTCGGGAAAGAACTTTAGGGCAGCCCCTAGGGTGGAAAATCAGACTGGCGGGGTCACGCGCACTCGAACTGCAGCCTCCGAGACGGAAATCCGGTGCGCCGGGGTCTCGCCCGGTGAACTGCAACCCCTGGGGTGGGAACCCGGAGCGGCGGAGTCACGCGCGCACAGCCGTTTTAGAAGCACAAAGGGCAGAGACGTGCCCCGACCTGGAGGCAGGACTGGGAGCGCTGCGGAGGGGCGCACAACCCAGGCTGCTGCAGTTTATAGCAGCACTGACAGAAATGGAGACAGTGTGGCCTGGAGAGCTCACTGAAGAACAGACTGAGGTCTCTCTGCTCTGAGGCAGAGGGTTGGAAACGGTCTCTTCTGCTCTGACTCCCGGAAGAGACGCGGAAAGCCCCCAAGGAAAGGCGCCAGAGAACAAAAGCCCCAAAGACTGATTCCCACTGAGCCCATCCCCCACCACAGGGGCGCAGGGCAACTCCGCCCAAACAGGGTTGCCTGAGTAACAGCGTGGCAAGCCCCTCCCCCAGAAGACAGGCTGGGAAAACAAGAGGCCAGCAACCCTAAGGTCCCAAGAAAACAGGTGCATCTTGCTTGGGTTCTGGTCAATAATTTGGACTCTATACATTCCCTCAAACACCCATCAACAGAATGACTAGGAGGAGGAGTCCCCAAAACAGAAAAGACTCAGAGATTATGACTTATGCTGCAGATTTACAAATGGATGCAGATATAACCAAGATGTCGGAGATGGAATTCAGGCTAGCAATTGTGAAGACAATGGCTAGAATGGAGAAATCAATTACTGGCAACATAGAGTCTCTAAGGGCAGAAATAAAAGGTGAATTGGCAGAACTTAAAAATGCTATCAATAAGCGATCTGGAAGACAGTATAATAGATAAAAAGGGAAAAGAGGAGGCCAGGGAAAACAACTCAGAATCCATGAAAATAGAATCAGAGAAATAAGTGACACCATTAAGTGTTCCAATGTCAGAATCATTGGAATCCCGGAGGGAGTGGAGAGAGAGAGAGGGCTAGAAGATGTATTTGAGCAAATCGTAGCTGCAAACTTCTCTAATCTGGGGAATGAAACAAACATTCGAGTCCTAGAGGCAGAGAGGACCCCTCCTAAGATCAAGGAAAACAGGCCAGCACCCCAGCATGTAATAGTAAAATGTGCAAATCTTAGAACCAAGGAAACCATCTTAAGGGCAGTTAGGGGGAAGAGATTCCTTACGTACAGAGGGAAGAACATCAGAATAACGTCAGACCTATCCACAGAGACCTGGCAAGCCAGAAAGGCCTGGCAAGACATATTCAGGGTACTAAATGAGAAGAACATGCAGCCAAGAATACTTTATCTGGCAAGGCTTTCATTTAGAATGGATGGGGAGATGCAGAGCTTCCACGACCGGCAGAAGTTGAAAGAATATGTGACCACTAAGCTGGCCCTGCAAGAAATATTAAGGGGGGTTCTATAAAAGGAGAAAGACCCCAAGAGTGATCTACAACAGAAATTTACAGGGACAATCCATAAAAACAACGTCTTCACAGGCAACATGATGACAATTAATTCATATCTTTCAATAATCACTCTCAACATGAATGGCCTAAACGCTCCCATAAAATGGCACAGGGTTGCAGATTGGGTAAAAAGACAGGACCCATCCATATGCTGTCTACAAGAGACTCATTTTGAACCTAAAGATACATCCAGACTGAAAGTGAAGGGATGGAGATCTATCTTCCATGCCAGCGGACCTCAAAAGAAAGCTGGGGTAGCAATTCTTATATCAGACAAATTAGATTTTAAACTAAAGTCTGTAATAAGAGACACAGAAGGACACTATATCCTTCTTAAAGCGACTATCCAACAAGAAGATCTAACAATTGTAAATATCTATGCCCCCAACATGGGAGCAGCCATCTACATAAGCCAACTGTTAACCAAAATAAAGAGTCATATTGATAATAATACGTTAATTTTAGGAGACCTCAATACTCCACTCTCAGCAATGGACAGATCATCTAAGCAGAAAATCAACAAGGAAACAAGAGCTTTGAATGATACATTGGACAAGATGGACCTCATAGATATTTACAGAACATTCCACCCTAAAACAACAGAATACTCATTCTTCTCGAGCGCACATGGAACTTTCTCCAGAATAGACCATATACTGGGTCACAAATCAAGTCTCAACCGATACCAAAAGATTGAGATTATTCCCTGCATATTCTCAGACCACAATGCTCTAAAACTGGAAATCAATCACAAGAAAAAAATTGGCAGAAATTCAAACACTTGGAAGCTAAAGACCACTCTGCTCAAGAATGTTTGGGTCAACCAAGAAATCAAAGAAGAACTTAAACAATTCATGGAAATCAATGAGAATGAAAACACATTGGTGCAAAACCCATGGGATACTGCAAAGGCGGTCCTAAGGGGGAAATACATAGCCATCCAAGCCTCACTCAAAAAAAATAGAAAAATCCCGAATTCACCAACTAACTCTACACCTTAAAGAACTAGAGAAAAAGCAACAAATGACGCCTAAGCCATGCATTAGAAGAGAAATAATTAAAGTTAGAGCAGAAATCAATGAATTAGAAACCAGAAACACAGTAGATCAGATCAATGAAACTAGTAGTTGGTTCTTTGAAAAAATTAATAAGATTGATAAACCACTGGCCAGACTTATCCAGAAGAAGAGAGAAAGGACTCAAATTAATAAAATTATGAATGAAAGGGGAGAGATCACTACCAACACCAAGGAAATAGAAACAATTATTAGAAATTATTATCAACAACTATATGCCAATAAACTGAGCAATCTGGATGAAATGGAGGCCTTCCTGGAAACCTATAAGCTGCCAAGACTGAAACAGGAAGAAATGGACAACCTGAATAGGCCAATAACCAGGAACGATATTGAAGCAGTGATCAAAAACCTCCCAAAAAAACAAGAGTCCAGGGCCTGCTGGATTCCCTGGGGAATTCTACCAAACATTCAAAGAAGAAATAGTTCCTATTCTACTGAAGCTGTTTCAGAAAGTAGAAACAGAAGGAAAACTTCCAAGCTCATTCTATGAGGCCAACATTACCTTAATCCCCAAACCAGGCAAAGACCCCATCAACAAGGAGAATTTCAGACTGATATCCCTGATGAATATGGATTCCAAAATCCTCAACAAAATCCTAGCTAATAGGATCCAACAATACATTAAAAGGATCATCCACCACAACCAAGTGGGATTTATCCCCGGGATGCAAGGGTGGTTCAACATTCGCAAATCAATCAATGTGATAGAACACATTAATAAGAGGAGGGAGAAGAACCATATGGTCTTCTCAATTGATGCAGAAAAAGCATTTGACAAAATACAACATCCTTTCCTGATTAAAACTCTCCAGAGTATAGGGATAGAGGGAACATTCCTCAAGCTCATAAAATCCATCTATGAAAAACCCACAGTGAATATCACCCTCAATGGGGAAAAGCTGAGAGCCTTTCCCTTAAGATCAGGAACACGTCAAGTGTGCCCACTCTCACCACTGTTGTTCAACATAGTACTAGACGTCCTAGCAACAGCAATCAGACAACAAAAAGAAATAAAAGGTATTCAAATTGGCAAAGAAGAAGTCAAACTCTCTCTTTTCACAGATGACATGATACTTTATATGGAAAACCCAAAAGACTCCACCCCCAAATTACTACAACTCATACAGCAATTCAATAATGTGGCAGGATACAAAATCAATGCACAGGAATCAGTTGCTTTCTTATACACTAACAACGCAAGTGTAGAAAGAGAAATTAAAGAAACAATTCCATTTACAATAACACCGAAAACCATAAGATACCTCGGAATAAACCTAACCAAAGAGGTAAAGGATCTATACTCTAGGAACTACAAAACACTGATGAAAGAAATTGAAGAAGACACAAAAAGATGGAAAAATATTCCATGCTCATGGATCAGAAGAATAAACATTGTTAAAATGTCTATGCTACCCAGAGCAATCTATACCTTCAGTGCCATCCCGATCAAAATTCCAATGACATTTTTAAAAGTGCTGGAACAAACAATCCTAAAATTTGTATGGAATCAGAAAAGACCCCGAATCGCCAAGGAAATGTTGAAAAAGAAAAACAAAGCTGGGGGCATCACGTTGCCGATTTCAAGCTATAGTACAAACAGTGATCACCAAGACAGCATGGTACTGGCACAAAAACAAACATAAAGACCAATGGAACAGAATAGAGAGCCCAGATATGGACCCTCAACTCTATGGTCAAATAATCTTTGACAAAGCAGGAAAAAACATGCAATGGAAAAAAGAAAGTCTCTTCAATAAATGGTGCTGGGAAAATTGGACAGCCACATGCAGAAGAATGAAACTCGACCATTCTCTAACACCAGTCACAAAGACAAACTCAAAGTGGATGAAAGAGCTCAATGTGAGACAGGAATCCATCAAAATCCTAGAGGAGAACATAGGCAGTAACCTCTTTGACATCGGCCACAGCAACTTCTTTCAAGATACATCTCCAAAAGCTAGTGAAACAAAAGCAAAAATGAACTTTTGGGACTTCATCAATTAAAAAGCTTCTGCACAGCAAAGGAAACAGTCAACAAAACAAAGAGGCAACTCACAGAATGGGAGAAGATATTTGCAAATGACACTACAGATAAAGGGCTGGTATCCAAGATCTATAAAGAACTTCTCAAACTCAACACCCAAAAAACAAATAATCAAGTCAAAAAGTGGGCAGAAGATATGAAAAGACACTTCTCTGAAGAAGACATACAAATGGCTAACAGACACATGAAAAAATGTTCATCATCATTAGCCATCAAGGAAATCCAAATCAAAACCACACTGAGATACCACCTTACACCAGTTAGAATGGCCAAAATGGACAGGGAAAGAAACAACAAATGTTGGAGAGGTTGTGGAGAAAGGGGAACCCTCTTACACTGTTGGTGGGAATGCAAGTTGGCACAGCCACTTTGGAAAACAGTGTGGAGGTTCCTCAAAAATTTAAAAATAGAGCTACCCTATGACCCAGCAGTTGCACTCCTGGGTATTTACCCCAAAGACACAGATGTAGTGAAAAGAAGGGCCATATGCACCTCAATGTTCATAGCAGCAATGTCCGCAATAGCCAAACTGTGGAAAGAGCCGAGATGCCCTTCAACAGATGAATGGATAAAGAAGGTGTGGTCCAGATATACAATGGAATATTACTCAGCCATCAGAAAGGATGAATAGCCAACTTTTACATCAACATGGATGGGACTGGAGGAGATTATGCTAAGTGAAATAAGTCAAGCAGAGAAAGTGGTTTCATATGGTTTCACTTATTTGTGGAACATAAGGAATAACATGGAGGACATTAGGAGAAGGAAGGGAAAAATGGGGGGGGGAATTGGAGGGAGAGATGAACCATGAGAGACTATGGACTCTGAGAAACAAACAGGGTTTTAGAGGGGAGGGGGGAGGGGGGATTAGGTTAGCCCAGTGATGGGTATTAAGGAGGGCACGTACTGCACGGAGCACTGGGTGTTATATGAAAACAATGGATCGTGGATCACTACATCAAAAACTAATTATGTAATGTATGGTGACTAACATAACGTAATAAAATTAAAAAATAAAAATAAAAAAAATAAAAATTAAAAATTAAAAAAAATAAATACATCAATCTCCCACTTGACCTCTCATGGTCTTGGAGCTACTGCACTCTGTCTCCTTGCTTTCACAACCAAGTATTCAAGAAGCTACCCATAATGCTGTGCCCATCCCCATCCCTCCCATTAGCTCTACAAACCTCTCCTTTCTAGCCTTCACCATTAACACTCTCCTGAAAGTGAGAAGTCTCAGAAATTGTTTCAAAGGCCTCTGTTACTAAACTCTCTGTAACTAAACCCAGAATCAAAATATCTCTCTCATTTTACTTAGCTTCTCAATAGCACTCAAACCTGTTCACAGTTTTCTGTGTTTTGAAGCTTTCTCTTCCCTTAGATTTATGATGCCAATTTTTCCTGGCCTTTGTAATTAGCTCTGTGCATTGTTTTCCTCTCATTAGAGGATGGAAGTCTGCAAGTTGCCACTTAGCCTATTAATCTTCATAATGTCTGTATTTACACTTCTCTACAGACAAATCACAAACTGAATTTTTATCTAAATCAGTCCAGCTCCACAGAATATTCCACTGTCTTGGAATTGTTCTCTATCTCTACTGACCAAAACAGTAGCCACTAGCTACATGTAACTATCAAGGACTTGCAATGTGGCTAGTGAGACTAGATTTTTTATTTTGCCTAAATAATCACATGTGGCTAGTGACTACTGATTAGACTGTGCAGCTCTAGACCTCTCTCAGTGACCTACTTGGTCTTACATCTTAGAATCTCTGAAAACTACTTATGACTAAAGAAGCAAGACTGAACTTGTCTTCGTTCTGTCCAAATATGCATTTCTTCCAGATTCCACCCCTTGTCTAGTTAAGTAGAAAATCCAAGTCATCACAGTCACTGACCTCTTAAATTTCTCAATAAGTATTCCTGTCTAAATATGTCTCAGATCAGTCCACACTCCCCATATTTCCCAGTAACCTCCCCCAGTCTAAATCACTATTTCTGCCTGTTTTGTTGCATTTTTGTCTCTTACTCTTCTCTAAAACATGCTGTGGTAATCTTGAGGAAATACAAATCTGCTTGTATTCTTATGCCCTACCCTTACCCCTACCTACCAATTTGAAACTTTCAGAAAGTTACATTTGCTTTAAAGTATAGAACACTTCTTAAAATGTCTTATGGAGCCTTACATTTCTTGGACCATCTCTACTCCACTGGAGTCTTCTCTAACCATGCTTCCCTTTGCTCAATGTCTAGGCAATATTAAACATATAATTATTTTCAATATTTGCATACTTTTTGGCAGCTTGTAAAGCATTTTTATAAACCTTATCTAAATTAATGCTCACATTCACCCAAGCTTTCCTTACTCCAGCCACACAGATTTTTTTTTTTTTTTTTTTTAGTTCCTTGAATACATCGTATTGCCTCCCATCACAGGGTCCTGGAACACATTTTCCTCTTTTCCATTGTATCCATCTAATTCCTTCTAATCTACCTCCATTTTTCTCATTAATTTTTTAAGAAGTAAATGAAGTTTTGGTTTCAGGGACTCTCACTTAGGCTGCTTCTATGATGCCCTATGCCTAATTTGAATTTTTTTCTTTAAAGTGAGACTGTAAATTGTATAAGATTTTGGTCATACCAAACCTGGATTTAACAATGGTCATAATACATATTAACTTTACTTCTAAACTTTTTTTAAAAGCCTGATGATGATTGCTCATTTATGTGAACTCTGATAATGAATTGGGTTAGAATTATGTTGTATACTTAAAACTAATACCATGTTATATGTCAATTATATATATCTCAACAAAAAAAGAAAGAAAGAAAGAAAGAAAGAAAGAAAGAAAGAAAGAAAGAAGAAAGAAAGAAAGAAAAAATTTCCCAAGACAATCAACTAGTGATTCTCTAAGTAGAATCCTGTTCTCTTGCCTAGCAGAGTGCTATTTCATACTTTGTACCTCAGATGAGAAGCTTTGAAAGTATTAATAACATTACTATTTTATTACAAACTGTTATCATTAAAATGTTTCTATTGCCAAAATTTTATTTCTCATAAAATAATTTCTGCAACAAAATTTTGATAAGTAAAATGGAATATGTATTCAATTTGCTGATAAAATGTAATAGTGTGTATATTTCCATAGTAACAATTGTATATGTGTTTGAAGTAAGTAAAAGAGAGAAAACATGCCCACTGATGATCATCAAATGATATAAGAATTTTACTCAGAATATGGATTCAAGTGTTAAAAAAAGAAAGATCAAAAATATTTTTTCTATCTTGTTTTAAAAATCTTTAAAGTAGCTTGCAAATGCAAAGCAATAAAATCTGCTATCCTTTAATCCATTAGATTACATAGTCATGACAGTATTTATAATGTTTCAATTAACTTTTTCTTCCAGTGTAAATGTTGAACACCACTTCTTACATTTTGAGGAATGTTCAGCATATAACTTTATTTTTTTAAAAAAGATTTTATTTATTTATTTGAGAGAGAGGGAGAGAACAAGCAGGAGGCATGGGAGAAAGAGAAGCAGACTCCCCACTGAGCAGGGAGCCCGATGTGGGGCTCGATTCCAGGACCCTGGGATCATGACCTGAGCCGAAGGCCGACACTTAACTGACTGAGCCACCCAGATGCCCCTGGCATATAACTTTAAATGTGTTCTCTACTGAATATAAGAGACAGTTTTGAAGAACCGATTTTCAAAGAGCAAAGACATAGGTTGATTTATCCACTATGAGAGTAAAGAGTAGAACAGGAGAGCTATAAGTTAATAATTTGTTTAAATCTGGGGTGCCTGGGTGGATCAGTTAGTTAAGCATCTGCCTTTGGTTCAGGTCATGATCCCAGAATCCTGGGATTGAGCCCAGCATTGGGCTCCCTGCTCAGTGGGAAGTCTGCTTCACCTTCTCCCTCTGCCCCTCCCCCCAGCTTGTGCATGCTCTCTCTCTCTCTCAAATAAAATAAATAAAATCTTTAAAAAAATGTGTTTAAATCCTTATGCATCTGTGAAAGGTGTAAAAATGCGCAATGCAATTCTTCATTGGCAGAATTCTTTGAAGGTATAAATTTAAAGTGCAAAATAAGATAAATCCTCTCCAAAGATTGCAATTTTATTCAGAAAAAGAAGTCTTCAATTGTTTTGTTAAAAAAAATATGGCAACATTCCTTAAAGATTACTTATCTAATATTTATAGTTTTTTTGGCTCATTGGCTATGTCAATAAGAAGATTAAGCAAAAAGGAGGAAAATAGTTTAAAATATGCTGGAAGAAACTTTAGAGATAAATTTAGAACTTTTAAAAATAAACTTTATCCTTCAATGTATTTTAGTTTCTCTTTGTATGATATAAAAGACTATTCTAGTTGAAAGAATTACCCTATATAAAATTTAACCAATCATCAGCTGCCTATAATGAAATCTAAATGGTAACATATCTAAATTAATAAAGGAAATGAACATTTGAGGAAAAAATATAAAACAAGACATGATGTATCATTCCTTTTTGGGGTCATGTATATGCTTACCCAAGAAAAACAATTGGAGTTTTCACTCACAACCAATTCTTAAAACTAAACATTACTGGTGAGTACTCAACTTACTGAATCACTTATTATTGAACTTACGTTTTTTGTTTCTTAAGAATCAGTACAAGAATCAGCTTGTTTGGTGCTAAGGAAACTACTCATGCTTCTAGTAGTGGAGAGAGGAACACAATGTAAAATATTTTTTATTGAATGTTGACCCAGAATGAGCCGTTCATTACCTAGATGATGGAACTTAAGAACAAATGTGTCAAGTGGCTTGCTTCAGGACCAAAGTTTTCCAGTTGCCACTTCAGTAGTTTTCTAGAATACATGTTGCCAAAGGAATGAACAGTAGTAGGGCTTTTTTGATAATAGTTATTTTGTTGACCACCAGTATCTATGAAGATAAGATAAAGTTAGTATACCATTTGGTATATTAACTCCCAGACATCAAAATAATAGCCCAGGCTGAACCTTTGTTTTGGTAAAGAGGACCAATGATGTTATCATGATATAAACTTCTCTGTGTATTTAGTGACTAGCACAGTGCCATGAGGTACAGAGTTGATGCTCATTGTTTGTTGAACTACATTGAATATATCTCCTAGGAAGTTTGGATATCTCTTTTAAAGTAGTTATTTATGAACATGGCATTGGATTTATATTGTAAAGAATAGAAAAGATATATTCTATTTCAGTTCAGATTTTCAAATTGTCTTAAAGATTTTTTTTTCCTTTGGCAGGAAGAACAACTTTTATTTGGCAAAAAGTTTTTTTGTGAAAGTAACTCAAATGTCAAGAAAATGATGAAAAGGAAATTGCTTGGAAAATTGCAAAAAGATAGCATAGATATGTAAACCTGAATAAGTTTTTTTTTTTTAAGATTTTTTTTTTAATTTATTTATTTGGCAGAGAGATAGAGAGCACAAGTAGGCAGAGTGGCAGGCAGAGGGAAAGGGAGAGGCAGGTTCTCTCCTGAGCAGGGAGCCCGATGTGGGGCTCGATCCCAGGACCCCGGGATCATGACCTGAGCCGAAGGCAGCCGTTTAACTGACTGAGCCACCCAGGCGCCCCAACATGAATAAGTTTTTTTAAAATGTCATAAAACTTTAAATTAATGCAAAGGTGTGAGTTTTGCTAAATTTTGTCTCACTCTTTATATACACAAAAATTAATTTTTGATTTAAGTTTTGGTCAATGTTTCATTATTAACTCTTTTTTTTTTCTTTACTATCTTTTTTAAATTTAATTTTATTATGTTATGTTAATTACCATACATTACATCACTAGTTTTTGATGTAGTGTCCCATGGTTCATTGTTAACTCTTTATTGTTTCTTCCTCAGAACATTTGTGTAGCTGTTTCTTCATTTAGTTTTCTCCTGGTATATACATCTCCATTGTTGTAAATGAAATATTTGCAATTTGATTTGTTGAATTTGAGGCAATACAAATAATAAACCTTTCATTTGGCATACTTCCCTGGCTTGTTTTTAGGTTCAAATGAGGCAAAATGAGTTAACAGCCTTTCTGAAATATAATGTAAGAAATGTTAGAGAAATTATTTTTATTGAGAAACCTAAATATTTAAATTCAAATTGTGTAATTCTTCAATGGTCATTATGTCGAAATTGCCTTTTAAGAATACATAATATCCAAATTGTTCTTTTCATTGTATTACTTTATTTTTTCTAAAAGATTAACAAACTGTTACATCCTCTAAAGGGGATTATTTGTGAAATATTAAAACTATTAAAAATTATAAATTATTAAAAATTTACGTTTACTAAAAATTATCTTTTTTCAAAAGATACAGATAAAATACAGTAAGATACAAAAGATAAGAATACAGATAAGCTTAACATTAAATTACCTTGTTCATAAGGTTTTCTATTCTTAATTTTCCCCAAATCTATTCTTCCAAGTCTTTTTTTTGCCTATATTTCTTTTTTTTTTTTTAAAGATTTTATTTATTTATTTGACAGAGAGAGAGACAGCGAGAGAGGGAACACAAGCATGAGGAGTAGGAGAGGGAGAAGCAGGCTCCTGCTTAGCAGGGAGTCTGATGGGAGACTCGATCCCAGGACCCTGAGATCATGACCCCCTGAGATCATGACTCAAGCCGAAGGCAGATGCTTAACGACTGAGCCACCCAGGCGCCCCGCCTATATTTCTTTTTTGTTCTTTGGTTGTTTGTTTTCCTCTTCTTTGATTAAAATTGAGAGATTATCTGTTCACGTACAGATTTTAGAGATGACAAACCCAAAACATGTGTTTTTTATTCAATATTCTACTCCTTTGAGCAAATAGGCAACCAGTAGCTATTCTTGATGTCAGGCTGAGCATCCATTACACATTTGATTTGAAAACTTTCATTTGCATGAATTTCACTAAAGTCAGTTATAATGTAAACAACTGATAAATCGTACTGATTATAAGATGCTTCCAGTGTTTATAGAATCTTATTTAACTTGATATTGCAAAACAAGAAGAGGCATTCTAAACATTTTAAGAACAACATAGGGTACTAAACTTCCATAAATGCAATGTCTTTGAATAAACCTTTTTCTCTTAATGCAGAGTTAAACTTTATAAAATGCCAAGAGCTACCTTCATAAAGCCTAGACATTAATATTTTAAAAGATTGAAGAAATCTAAATAATTTACTATTATCACAAAATGTTTTGGAAGTTTAGATTTTAAATTTACATGGACATTAGCTCATTTGTTATTTTAAGGACAAAATAACCGAGTAGATAAAGTTATCTTTATCTTTATCTTTACCTAGGTCCCATAACAGAGTAGATAAAGTTGGTATATGGTAAATATAGTTATCAAAAAGTGTGTGGTTAAATTTTTTTGATTTATCAGTTTTAATTACAAATGCTATGATGAATAAAAATTTAAATCTTCATTAATACTGAGAAAATTAATAATAAGCATAATAATAACAATAAGCGCTAATAGTGATATTTATTGTAACTGTGGAATACACTAATAAGTCTTCCCTGAGACTCCAGGAGCTCCATCCAACTCAGATGTTGCCCGGTCATGAGGAGGGCTGAGGGGATATATATTCAAACACTTGTCACCCAGTTTTGGCAAACTAATTGGGAAATTCTTTCCGTTGTGTGATTCTCTGTTTCTTTCCACTCCCTTATGGAAACTTATCTACTTTCTTAACTTCAAAAATACCTTAAAAATGTGTATCTGTAAGCTCTGTTCTTCCTCTTTTATTCCAAACCTCTTAGGGTGGGCTAACTGCTTTTACAAACAATGAACAACGCTGAAATCGCAAAGCTTTATTCAAATAAGTTTTATTTCACACTATGTCATAAAGCAGCATGCACTGAAGAGGAGGATGCTCTGCTCCATGTCATCATTCAGGGACCTGGTCTCCTTTCTTCTACTGGCTCAGGTTTCTTTATGGTCTTCAGAAACCTTCCTGGGACGCTTTGCATTCAATAAGCAGAAGAGTAAGGATAGAACATTAGAGAATAATACAGAATTTTTTAAAGGATTAGATGAACATGTCCCTACCAAACTGCAGAAATATCTGGGGAGTATAATTTAACTTTGGGCCCGGGAAACATAAGAAAACTGTCTAGCGAACAACGAGGGTTGCCTCTGTCTCAGTTCACCTTTCTTGACACCAAATGTATCAGTATGGTTAGATCAGAAAAAGAGAACCACTGAGAGTAAAAAGGAATTAAAAATAAATTATTAGATTTAAACTTTACACAGTCCTTGGAATAGTTAGAAAGTAATCTCCCGGAAAGTAACATCCAGCAGGTATAGGAAAAGACACTAACTAAGGACTACTGAGAGCAGCTGGGGAAAAAGTCTGTAGAAGGCTGTTGGCCTGATGTTGTAGATCAGCAGAAGAGTGAAACAAGAATAAACGCTCCATCCAAACATAGAACAGACAGGAACCCACAAGAACCAACTGGAATCCACAAAGTCGAAGTGGAACCTGTGAGGATAGACCAGACTTTACTTCTGCCTCTCACCACACTTAACCCTGGTGACACGATCTGTAAGAAAAATGTGCCTATTTCACAAACCTGCACACATGTGTCGGCTAGGACTCAAACTAGAGGAAGTGGTCTTGCATAGAGGACCCGTAATCGAGGTACCTGCTGCACTGGGAGTGAGGAGATCGGCAGCCAAGATGCCTGTAGCTCTGATCACCAGGGAAATGGGCTACAGCTTTGCTTCTCCCTTTCCGATCTAGCACAGATTTCTCTCATGGCCAAGCCTAACCCAGAAACATTCAAGGAAGGGAAAACTAGACAATATATTTCCAACTTAGCTTCAACTTATCATAAAGCAATGTGCAGTTCCTTGAAAAACCCCACTGCGCTATGTAGCTCTATTATTTTGATTGTGGGCTGACAAAATTATATTGGTAAAAAATAAGAAAAATATTCCCTGAGGTTCTGCATATGAATGAATTCTTATACTGTGGACTGAGTAGGGCGTGTCAGGTATATAATTACATGCTAAGCCCAGTTAAAATTGTCCAAGGAATGAAAACAATGTACTTCATTTTTCTTTAGAATCGAGGAGGAGAAATATAGTTGACATGGGTAGAAAACCGTAACAATATCTTATTATTTTATTAACTAAAGGTTGCCGTTATTTAATACTAATTTAAAATTTTCACAATTTTAAAGACTGTAAGACTGTAGGCTCTTTAAACCTTAAGTTCAGCAAACTTTTGCTAAGTTTGCTTGTCAAGCAATTTTTCACCAGTTCTCACAGCTGTCTAAATAAACATAGTTCCTTTTTCAGTATCTGACCTAAATATATTTTCTTTAAACAAAAAGAACCTAAAGAACAAGGCCTCAGGGATATGGTACTACCTGAGTCATTCACTCTGAGCCAAAAAAAACACAAATACATTCTTTTCAAGGTAGTGGGGTTTTGTGAGGCACTGTAAATTGTTTTGTGATAGATGAACCCTAGGAAAAGACATCGATTGTTAAAACAATCAAAGAAACAATATTCGAGGAAAGAAATACACCCTTGAGTACACAGAGACATTGAATTATGAAGCTAGTGGGTGTTGACCCTTGAATCTATGGCACAACTGAGACCATAGTTAAAAGACCATCTATGGGGCTAAAGAATCTGAAAGATGCCAAACTCATAACCAGGGAAATAGCAAAAGACAAGAAGTGATCAGATGACCAAAATACTACAGAAAGGTAGGATGATGAAAGATTGATTTAAGATATAAATGAGCATATCAAAATCTCACAATTCTAAGGAAAATATATAATTTTATGTAGTGGCTCTAAAATGATCTATTTTGCCACAAATCTGCTGTTGGAAGGAAAAGAAAACATTTGTCATTCACCCCTGGTTTCTCTTTCTGGATTTGTAGGTTACTATATTCATTACATCTGATGGAAATAGAAGGAGGAGAGCCTGCTTCTCCCTCTCCCACTCCCCCTGCTTGTATTCCCTCTCTCGCTGTCTCTCTCTGTCAAGTAAATAAATAAAATCTTAAAAAAAGAAAAAAAAGGAGGAGAAATGTTTTTCTATACATTTTTCCTACGTTTTCTCTTTGAAGCAATCACCTACTTCTGCTGTGAAATTTGATTATTTTTTATGAATATCTTACCTAAGTACAGTTATATAATATAGTATTTGAGTAAAAAGGAGAGAAAGGAGAAAAAGAGGATGGTACAGAGGCAATAATATTATATAGGTATAAATTTATATATACATATATATATAGAGAGAGAATAATATACAATGTAATAGAACTTTTATAATTATATAACTTAATACATATAGTTATTTATATATAACATATAAATAGATGAGTGTATAAATTTCTAAGTATATAAATTATATATTTATATAAACATATAAACATATAAATATACTGGGTACATACATATATAATACAGAAAATATATATTGTCATTCTTCTTCAATTATGTCTCTTGACCTCTCTTTCCCTATATTCACCTGGCTCAGTTTGGGGTTATAGAATAACAAAAATGAAATAAACAGGGTAGTTGTGACTACATTTCTGCCTTTGGATTGATGGTGTTGAGATAAAGGAAAGCCAACTGATCCACTGCAGAATGGTTTTTCAGGGGTCATTTCGCTCTGATTTGGTTTCCACATGAATGGAACTCAAGAGAAATGACTTTTGTATAATAGAAAAGAGATTGATAAACATATTTGAGTAAGAAAGACATTTCCTCTTTACTTTCTAACTGTGCTAATCAATGTTACATAACAGGAAGTAAAAGAAACAACTTCTCCTCAGAAAAGTACCAATGGTATCATGTTGTCATAGCCAGTAATAGATAGCATAGATTGGCTTAATATTCCAGAAATAAATCTTAATTCATATAAAATTTTAACATGGTGATAAGAGAATAATTATTGAACAAGTGAGTCAATAATTTCAGAAGGAAATAGATATCCAGATCATCAGGCCAAAACACACACACATTTACAAGTACAGACAAAATACAGGATGGGGGGAGTTAAATTTAGAATATATACATATATATGAATTTAGAAATGTTTTGTTTAAAAACAAAATCCATCTCAAAATAAGATATTGACAAATTTGTCTCTATAAAACCATAAGAGTTCCTGTCAAAATAAAAACCATAGAACCACAACAAGCTTAAAATTGAAATTAAAAGGCTAAACAAATTTAGATGAAAAACATTTGCTACAACTATAAAAATAGATCAACACTCTTAAGTAAATATAATATCAATCAATAGAAATACTATATAGGCTCAACTGAAAAAAATGGCAAAAAGCAAGAGAACATTTAGATTTAAAAAAAACACAAGGACTTCCAAACATTTTCTCAATGTTTAACTACAATATAAACAAATAAATATATAAGTACATAACAACCCCAAATCCCTTAATTTGCCTAACAAATTAACAATTTTTGAAAACATTTTAATATTGCGATATTCAATCCCAGTTAAGATTGTTGAAAAAAAAGAGTCCAGCAATATTGGCAGAAGTGATATTGGCACAATTCTGTCAGAAATTTCACATTCTATTAAAATTAATGAATTTATTCTGTTTAGTTGGACAAAAATTTTCATACTATTGAACTTAATAATCTTATTCCTGAGAATTTCTGTAATCAATTGTTGAAACTAACTAGAATTGTTAAAAAGAGTCAAGAACACCACATTAATATAACGAAGGATAGAAATTATACAAGTCTTTCAGTGGATGCAGAAAAAGCATTTGACCAAAGTCAACAATCTTTTATGATAAAAGCTCTCAACTAAAGGAAATCTATATTTATTTTATAATGAACATATGCCAAAAGGCATCACAATTTAGCAGTAAGTCTAGATTTAATTAGAACATTTTAATGCAAAATAAATAAAAGTAATTTTTTTAAAAAGCAAATAACATACCATGTAAAATGTATATGAAGTTGGTCTATATTCTATCAGATTGAATATTTACCTGGAACATGTAGAATTCAGGGGAAAAATTTCCATTTTTGACCCTTATTAATTAGAAATTATATTTGTATATTCTTTGGTATTTCTTAAAGAAAATTTGTGTTTGTGTGTGACTTTTTTTGTGACTGTTTCTTTTTTGTGTGACTTTTTTGTGTGATTGTTTTTTGTGTGTGTATGTGTGACTACTTTCTTTTGTGGCTTTTAAAAAAGGATTCTTTAAGCCCAAAGTGGGGCTCAAATTCACCACCCCGAGATCAAAAATTGCATGCTCTAATGACTGAGCCAGCCAGGCACCCCAGGAAAATTTTTATTTTTGTTTTCAGGTCACTAATAGTGATGACTTGAAAGAGGAGACTTTGAGAGTATCTTAATCTGTTTTTATGCAAACATCATAATTTTTGTTCAGTTTCATTCTTTAGTTATATTTTTGAGTATGTGAATACTAACTTGCCAGGCTTCTTGAAGAAATCACTGAGCTGTATCCCTTTAAAACTTAAGCATAGACTTTTTTCTGTCTACATGAAAAACTGTAACTTTGTCTATTATACAAGATTAGAAATCCATTTTTCAAACTGTGTCTTAGGCTTCCAGTGATTTTTCTCTTCTTTTTATAAGACCAAATGGGAGTTATAAAAAATCAATCATTTAAGACCACTCTGACAGGAGAGTTATAGAATGAGAACAAAGAGAATTACAAAATAATTTTGATAAAACTTGATAAAACCATGCATTCTTGAAATGAGAGTAATTGATGAAGTTAGTACATTTTTATATATGAAGTTGGGGTTTTAGTGAAGCATGGAAAGTGTTAATGTCATATGAGCTTTGAAATCATGGAATTACTATAGAATTATGTATATAACTTATCATGATTTTATTTTAATTATTTTATATATAAATGCATATATTATAAATGTATACATGCACAGTGCAATTATTTATACACATACTGTTGTATATATGTTGCATATGTCATATCTACACACACACACACACACACACACAGAAGCATTTATTTCCATATATACACTGTTCAGCTTTCCCCAAAATACCTTCCATGAAATAGTAGCTTACGTGTATTCAGAATCTGGGTAACTTTTTGCTGCCCTGAGACTCTGTGATATAGGTTAATATCATCACACCTCAGTTTACTTACAAGGGACCTGGATATGTTTAATATTGCCTAAAATTATATCTACAAAGTAATGGAGCTGGAGTTTAAATTTGGAAGTGGGCACAGCAGAGTCTATGCACATTTGTCAATTACACTGATCCTCTCACCTGTTGGTAGAGGTTGAGATAAAAAGTGTCCATAATAAAATTAGTTTGGCACATGGGCAGAGTTAGACATTAGACATGTTGCTTTATTGCTGAAATGTTCAGTCTCTGATACGCTAATACACATTGTGAGTTAATGCACATTATGTAAGGATATAATATTCAGACTTGCTTAAAGTTATTGACCAATGCCTTTCCTTCTCCAAAATATTTTCAGTACCAATATTTCAAGGAATTAATCTTTAAGCTGCAACTATAATAACACTTATAAAACCATGACTATTGGAGTACATTTATTCCAAAGCAACAAATAGAACAATTACCACACATTTTTAAATAATAGTATTTGATATACAGTCTGTTCATAAATAAGTTGGGTAGCTCTAAGAAGAAAAATACAACAAAAGGAAAATCAATCTTCTGCATAATTTTCTCTTGCTCCTGACCTTATTCCCACTGATATCTCCATTGATTCCTTATATATACTGCTTTTTGGGAAAACCTGGTACATTCTAGATCGAAGTTTTTCAAATTTTACCATTCATAACAGTCACCTCAAGGAATAGTTAAAATGCGTATTTGGATTTGGAAAGACTGGGGTAGAGCAGAAGACTCTGCGTTTCTAGTAAGCACCTAGGTGATGTTTATTCTTCTGTCTGAACCACACATTTAGTAGCAAGAAGTTAAGACAATAGCCTCTCCTAATTTCTCCAAGTGTATTTTGAAATGATTTTCAGAGTAATTAAAGTCTGTCCCTACAAAACTCTGATCTGATATAGCGGTTTTACAAAAAAAAAAAAAAAAAAAAAAAATCTGAACTGTTTCATAATGTAGTGAAAATATATGATACTAATTGCTCTTTCCTCCCTCTGAATATTTGTATTTTAACAAGAAAATAAACACATTTAAAAAAGAGATCTTCTAATTGGAAGTATTTCTTCCAATTAGAAGATACTAACTGCATTGCCTTTATGCTTGTGTAAAATAATAATTTTGAGCTATATTAAAGGGAAAAAATCAGGTAAGAATAACTTGAAAGCAAAAAAAGAAAAAAGAATAACTTGAAAGAACTTGATGAGCTGATATATATGTTGAACCATGCTCCCGCCCGCAGTAAATTCATATGTTGAAGTCCTAAACCTGAGTACCTTGGATTTAGACAATATTTGGAGATAAGGCCTTAAAAGAAGTAATTAAGGTTAATGAGGTCATTAGCGTGGGTCCTAATCCAATACGACTGGTATCCTTAGAAGAGATAGACACAGGCATGCATGTGCACAGAAAGATGACCCTGTGAGGTGGTCATCTCCAAGCCAAGGAAAAAGTCCTCAGAAGAAATCAAACCTGCTGAAACTTTGATCTTGGACTTCTAACCTCCACGACTGTAAGAAACTAAGTTTCTGTAGTTTAAACCACTCAGTCTGTGATATTTAGTTATGGCAGCCCCAAGAAACTAATACAATTGAAGTTCATCCAGAATTGGTGGATATATTTTTATTAAAGTTTAATTAATTCTGTCAAAGTGTCTACAAGATTGCACCTGGCAGATATAATGTGTATCTCATTATACAGTATGTGGCATAGAGAAGTTCCAAATATAAAATTAAAAATCAGATGTGTTGGGGCTCCTGGGTGGCTCAGTCAGTTAAGCGTCTGCCTTAAGCTCAGGTCATGATCCCAGGGTCCTTGAATCGAGCCTCACATCGGGTTCCCTGCTCAGCGGGAAGCCTGCTTCTCCTTCTCCCCATACTCTTGTTCTTGCTTGCTCTGCTCTCTCTCTCTCTCTCTCAAATAAATAAATAAAAAATCTTTAAAAAGATCAGATTTCTTTGAAAAATTGGTTAAGTTTTTTGGAAAATATGTATATGTGAGTAAAATATCACACTTCAAACTTTCATCCTCAGGTTGGCATATGGTTTGAACATCCTGTTCAATTTCTTCATCTGCAAACTGACGGTAATAATCAGGCTAATAAATTTTGGGGGAGATATAGAATAAATATAAAAACTACACAATCAAGTGGAATTCTTATTGCCCCTCCCCACCAAGACTACCCTGCTTTTGTTCCGAATTAAATTCTAACTGGAAAAAAAGACTCCTTTGTTTTGAAGATGTTCCCTTGCTAGAGCCCTTGTAATGACATTAAGCCAGTTTCTTTCCATTGTCTCCTGTAAACATGCTATACTTCCTTCCTTCATCCTTTTGACAACACAGCATTAGTAATTATGCTAGTTAAAATCATTGTACGGGATGGGGCTAAGAATGGGGAAATGAAAATTAAAAGGCAAACTGAAAGAGTAACAAGTATACTCTTATAGGTCCACTTCCATACAATAAATATGAAGTAATACTGATAGTAATAAGGCAGCCATAGATTAATTTAATTTGTCCAACTATTGGTAAACTAGATAGGAAAATGGGTGCATCACTATAAAATAAAAGTGAGAAATATTACAAATTCTAGTGCATCACAAAAAGAAAAAATAATGATATGGAATAATAATAATAATAACAATAATATAGACATCTCTTCAGTAAGAAATTTAAAGAAATTCCTTGGACCAATCTTCTGTTTTTATGCATAGAAAAGAACGTTCCTCAATATGATTTTGAGTTATTAAATGATGTTATCCTGGTTTGCATGGAAATGATGTAACTCCAGTGTAATTTAACTATCACCAGTTTCACTGTAATTTATTTGTTCCTAAGATTCTTATCCTACTGAATTTTGATCATAATGATAATGTTTCTGCTTCACACCACATCGTGAATTATTTGAAGCAGGCTTAGTAATTTTGTAGAATCACAAATATTGGACTCTTCAATATTCGCCTCTACAGCATTTATTTGCAGATGAACATTTGTGATGAAAGGAATAAACCATTATTCCTTGCCTGGAACAGTTCTAAAATTTAGAGTTAGTGAGCTGAGATCATTTAACCTAGATAGCTTTACCTGCAATATAATATCGTGTAATTGTGGAAACATGAATGTGATGATGTGGAAAGCCTTAGATGGATTTTTCTTGTATTCAGACGGTGGCGCAGCTGGCCATCTTGAATGAGACCTCATTTAATATCTTTAATTAGGGTTTAACTGTAAGTTTAAAAGTCATTTTAAAAAGGTTAGTCTTATATATTCATATGCTCTTATAATACACCCTAAAAATTCAAATTCATTTTTGAAGTCACAACATAAAATTTAATTGTTATCTCATGGACACTAATTTTCTCTGCCATAACTAGTTGTGTGAGCCTACATTTCAATTCTAAAGCTTTTTCCCCCCTTTTTTACTGTTCTATATCTTGAAAGATTTAAATCACATATTCAAAAAATAATTGCCATTTTAAATTGAACTCAGAGCAGAACAAACCAATTACTGTAGTTGCATCAGTGTAAAGCATTTTACTCTTCTCTCAGCTCCGGAAGTGGGCATACCTCCTCCATCACAATTATTATCACATTACTACTGCATTGGTATTCACCTCCTGAAGTAGACTAAAAAGCTTCCGGGGGAATGAATATCCTTGAAGTTCATATTGGATTGTAATGGTCTTATTTGACACAATTTAAAATATGAGAATCTATAGTCAAATTAATTTATATTCATCCTCAAAATCTTTGACTGAATTCTGAGAGTGGAAATAGTCCAAATCAAAACACACACACACACATTTCGTGATACCATTTGGCCATAAGAAGTACAGATATTTAACTAGAGAGATCAAAATCTATATATGCTTAGACCTACTGTTGAAGGAGGACATCTTGATACCTAATGCCTTATTTATGACATAATCAGTGAAAAGTACAGAGAATCTGACTAAACTATTTTTAGTTTAACAAAACAAAAACTATTGTTTTGTTATTATTTTTAAACTTTTAAACCAACTTCATTGAGCTATAATTTATCTGAAACAGAATGCACCTATTTTAAATGTATAGTTTGATTCATTTTGGCAAATGAATACAACTTTATAACCAGCAATGCAACCAAAATAGAGTATTTCTACCACCCAAGAAAATTCCTTTTGACTCTTCGCAGTCAATCCCACTTCCACCTCCGGCTCTTAGTCACCACTACTCTATTTCCTATCACCGTGGATTAGTTATGTGGATTTTGGAATTTATAGAAATGGAATCATACATGTGGCTCCTGGGCATCTCAATTGGTTAAATGTCTGCCTTCTACTTGGGTCATGATCCCCAGGTCCTGAATTGGGCTCCTTGTTCAGCGGGGAGCCTGCTTCTCCCTCTGCCTGCCACTCCTCCCTGCTTGTGCTCTCTCTCTCTCTTTCTGATAAATAAATAAATAAATAAATAAATAAATAAATAAATAAATAAATCTTAAAAAATAAAAATAAAAGAAATGGAATCATACAGTAGGTACTCTTTTGGGTCTGGCTTCTTTTGTTCAACATAATGCTTTTGAATTTATTCATGTTGTATTTGTCAGTAGGTCATTCCTTTTCATTTTTACTTTAATTGTATGACTCTACCAATATTTGTTTATCCATTTACTTGTTGATGAAGATTTGAATTGTTTCTAATTTGGAGCTATTAATAATAAAAGCGCTTTAAACATTCACATACAATTCTTCTGTTGAGCCTGTGTTTTCATTTCTTTTGGGAAAATACTTATGAGTGAAATTGCTGGTTCATAATGATTAAGTGTATGTTTAACATTATAAGAAACTGCCAACCAAAGTTGTTGTAAAATTTTAGTCCCGTCAATAATGTTTGAAATTCCAGTTGCCTCACAATCTCACCAATACACAGTAGATTCAATTCTAGTGGGTGTGTAATGATACTTTGTTCTGGTGTTAATATGCCTTTCTCAGATGACTAATGTTGGTTAGTATATGTATTTATTGGCCATTTGTATGTCCTCTTTTATGAAGTGTTAAAATATTTTGACCACCTTATTGAAATGTTTGCATTATTATTATTGAATTATAAATTTTCTTTACATATTGTGGAGATCGGTATCACACTGGTACCAAAAGCTATCAGAGAACCTAAGAAAGCAATTATCTGGCCTTTTGTAGTCTGTAAAGTGGAAAAAAATGGAAGGGCAAAAATTACTGGTTATTATAGCAGTTGCATTAGCCAGTCAGCATTGTTTTCCATGGTTAGTGATCCATATTTATAACACTTAACTGAATTAAATATTATAATATGACATGCAACAATATGTGTGGTCATGAAGGGTATGTGTGTACAAATACGCATATATAGTTATATGTAATAGGCATTGGGTGAGGAACTGAAAAGAATAATACCCTATTTGCTTTCTGATTAAAAGGAAAATGAGCAAACAAGAGAACAGAAAATATTATTGAGGTTTACTATTTTTAATGATCCTTAATGAGGAAAATGTTACACTGTTCTCATTTATTATATTTGCAGTATATTGAGATAGAGATAAGTGTTGATAGGTACACAACACAGACTTCGCATCTACTTAAGAAATGTGACATTGTATAATTCCAAATGCTAAGTGTTATACAAAATCACAAGCAATAAGATTTACAGTCATTCACCGTGAGAGACACAAAATAAAGAATTGTAAAGTAGGTGTGGCTTTAAATAAAAAATTAATATATGCAAAAAAAAAAAGCAGAGTTTTCTTTGTAAAACAATGAGTATAAGCAAAGAGAAGCACAGGCAATTAAAAAGTTAAGAATAAGGCGTGTCTGGGTGGCACAGTCAGTTAAGCGTCCAACTCTTAATTTCGGCTCAGATCATGGTCTCAGGGTGGTGAGATCGAGCCCCGCATCAGGCTCTGCACTGAGCAGGGAGGCTGCTTAAGATTCTTTCTCTCCCTCTCCTTCTGCCCCTCCCCCCGCCACTCTCCCTCTCTCTCACACACAGTCTCAAATAAATAAATCTTTAAAAGCAAATTAAGAAAAAGATACCACATTTCTCCCAGTTTGTTATTGTGTGTACCAAAGTGATTCACATACTTTTTTAGTATATTTTGGTATCTGTCTAGCTATATGACGAAGAGAAAGGTTTAGGGAAAATTACAGAACACTTAGCATTTGGAACCATGAAACATCATTGTATTAGTCACTATTCTCCAGAGCAACAGAGCCAATAGGACACACACACACATAGATATAGATATATCAAAAGAGATTTATTGTAAGTCATCGGCTCAGGCAATATGGAGACTCCCAAGATCTGCAGTTGGCAAGCTGGAGACCCAGGAGAGCTGACAGTGATTTCCAGTCAGTCTGAAGGCCTGAGAACCAGGAGAGCTAATGATATAAACTCCGGTCTGAAAATCAGCAGACTCAAGACCCAAGGCAGTAAAAGAAAGATGTCCCAGCTTAAATCAGTCAGGCAGGACAAGTTCGCTTTTCAGCCTATTTGTTGTATTTAGGTCTTCAATAGATTGGATGAGGCCCAACCACGTGAAGCAGGGCAAGCTGTTTTACTGAGTCTACTGATTCAGATGTTAATCACATCTGAACCCTCACAGATATACCCAGAATAATGTGTGACTAAGAGTCTGGGAACCCTTTGACCCAGTCAAGTTGACATATAAAATTCATCATCATAATCACATTCTTCCTTAAGTAGATGGTAAATCTCTATATCTGACCCTCACTTATCTCAGGGTCAGTGTATAAAAAATGTAATAAATGTGCGTAATGCAAACTTTTCCTTATTTAGGACATGTAAAATATGATGGGATTTGTTTATATCTGTTGTCTCCTTGACTTTCTTGGTTAAAGAGACATATGTTACTCTGCTTTATCTTTTACTCTCTATTTAGTTCTCCCACATATTACATGTGTGCTTTGTTATATATTTTGGTCCATCTCCTCAGATTTACAGGTTTTTTTTGAGGTTCCAGAACATGTCCCAAAATGTGTATGTATTTTGTTCAGTGCCTAAAAGAATTCTCTGGTGTCACTAAGTCACTCTCTCAGGATGGTTACTTTGGATGGCAAGTCAACATAGAGCAGTAGAGGTGTCAATTAATGTTACTTCTGTATGCTATGGCTATTGATGACTCACAAGGGATTTTTGGTGTAATTAGTATTACCAGATATTGAACTTCCCATTTGGTTTTTAAGAATCCAGTACCATGTTAACTACTCTCTTCTCTTCCTTTAAATAATTTCTTAAATTTTTCACTTGGGATTTTTCACTAATCCCTTGTTCTCTTTCTGGTTCCTATGAAAGAAAAATCAAAAATCAAAGATGGGTTTGAGGGTCTATCTTGAACCTGAGATAATTTTATTAACTAAGATAGACAATATAAAAGTAGAAGTAAATTTAATAATTTGTTGGAAGCAAAAGAATAAGGTAACATGAGATTAATGAAGTGTAAATTTCAGGCCCACATGTTTTCCAGACCCTTCCCAAGACACTGGGTGATAGTCTTAGCAGCAATGTATTCACAAGAATATATGTTTTTTTTTTTAATTTCTTATTTTTGTAAGATTTGCTTGTTACTTAGATCCAAATTAATTGCAATTGGTATCTCTTTCAACTCAAACTTCCTCTCTATCACACTTCATTTTGGCTTCTTTTAGTGCCCACATATTGAACCAAAGATTATTGAGATTTGGCTAAGGAGACTTTGAATTGGGGACACAGTTTGTTTTTAGTGGGATTTGTGACACTTCTGTATTGATAACCTTCTATGTTCAGGTAAACTTACCATTAACCCTCCTTTTGTAGGAATGACTTCCAGAAATATTTCCACTGTCCACTGTGTGCCAAGCCACCCACAATGTGACCTAAAATCATAGAGCTGACTGTCTTATACTAACATATTCTATGTTTTTTGACACCGGCAATATATAGTCATGAAGGAGAAACAGGATTTGAGATGTGCTGAGTCAGAGGGTAATCTATGGAAAATTTGTCCAATCATTAGATATATAAAATTGTAAATTGGGGATTCAGGAATTATTTTTAAATTTTTAACTAAGGTATAGTTGATATATATTAGTTTCAAGTATACAACAAAGTGATTTGACAATTCAGTTCTTACTGATGCCTAATTAAAATGTATCACTTTTCATGTCAGGAATACACTCAATACTGTAGCATAAAAACTATAAATATGCTATATTTCCATATACTTTTCTCTTTCTTGATTGGTAAATATAAAATTGAAAAGAATTCCTGTGTTTATAGAGCACCAAACTGTAGCAGTCCTATGATAGTTTCATCTCTATGTAATAGTTTGTGAATGAAAGAAACTCGATATTTTCCAAAATTAGTATAAAAATTCTAATAAAAGTTATATGCATTCAAATTGTCCCTGAGAGGTGTCCTTTTGGAAGAGGTCAGAACCAGTACATCTGCCAAGCTCTATCACTGACTAGGACCATCCTAGGGAAAATGTGTCCTCAGCATAAATAAAGTGGTAAATTAGAGGGATGAGCTGGAGCTATCACTCAACTGTACTCTCCAAAATAGTAGATCTGATTGGCGCATCTCTATGGACACTACCGTCTACCGAAATACAGCATATGATGCAGAATTTCCTGTTCAACGTGAGTTTGAAGAATAGTTCCTCCATTTCCCCATGAACCTCTCTTACTTAGTGGGAATTTAAAAGAGAGTTTAATAAGAAGAACTACAGATCTCAATACTGTAGTTGACATTGGGGTGCAATTGATACTCATCCTCTTCCTCCATGACCATGCATTCAAAATTCCTCTGACCCTCTGCTGTTATCTGGTAATGTGATCCAAACCAACATTCCTGGGAAGCCTGAGGCAAATCATATCCTCTCAGGCTGGAGATCCTGGACTTGTCTACTTATAGATATATGGGAAAAGTAAGTACCAGGAGGCACCTAAATCAATCACATGAGCTCCACATATATTCTTCTGTGTACCCATTGTGTATAAGCAGCCCTGCTACCTCCTGATGGTCAAGATAAATTGCTCCTGCAAAGATGGCAACTTTGTTATCTATCTGCTAGTCTTTGGGTTTCAGAAATCCAAAGTATCCTGGTGGCTGCCATAGCTTGTAGTTTAATGTGAACTTCTCCTTGCTATATTCCCTGGAGGGAATTTCCCTCTTTGGAGACAAAAACTACAACCCTGCATAACTCAGAGTTTTGGGGACTGGAATTTTCTCACAAATTTCCCCCATGGGTTCAACGGAAGGGATGGTAAGAGAAGCTACTTATGCTTTCAGCCCTTTGTTCTTGGGCCAGTATATTATTCCTACTAAGGACAAACACCAATTAAGATCTCCGATTTAATGAATGCACAACATCTTGAAAAGTGGCACTTTTTCCTTTCAGAGTATTGCCTTCAAGCTGTCACTTCAGTTATGCCTTCCAAGTTTCTCTGTGGCTGGCTGCTTCTGGATGGAATAGCTCATGGGTCATGGCTGACTCCCACACACCCTTCACTGTGAAGTCAGTAGCCTACCTTAGATGCTATGCCTGCACCTGTGAATCAGGTGTTCCGTAAGCACCCTGAATGGTTGCCTGCTAAGGCTCTGAAGACTGGAATGAAAACCTATACTTAAAATAGATATTTATCCCTATGAAGAAAAACTTTTGGCTCTTCCAAGATGGAAGGGACTCAACTGAGACAAGTTACAAGTTGATCTCTTCAAGGGAATAGTTTTGTATTGGGGGCTCAGTATTCATCTCTGTTGCTCACAATGTGGACATTCATAGACCACAGTAGTTATATTGGTATTGGTAAGATGGAGTCCATACTACTGGGTCTATATATAATCTTTATCTCTGTGGGTGTGACCACCCTTTCATGTACTTATCATGCTATTTTTGAAGCGTTTTCTTCTTTGTTGTAGAGGATGCAGCACTTATTAATTTGGTTTTTATAGCAAAAAGATATCTATCTGGCATGCCCTTGAATATTATACTCTTAAAAATTGGCCGAATTGGAATGCTTCCTAAACTTTGTAGATTTATCATGTGTTTTCTGGATGGTATGTATCTTACCAAATTCTCCAGTGTACTAATCACCTCATGTGTCACATATCATAACAACACGGTATCAGTAAATACAATGGATCAGTGTGATGCTTTATGAGATACCCAGTCTGTACAGATTTCTCTTTCTATATTATCATAGAAGGCAAAATAGGTGATATAATCCTCAGGCAAAACAATAAATGACTATTATTTTCCACTCCATATGAATGAAAAGTGTTTCTGATTCTCTATTGTACATGAAATAGAAAACAATGCAGTCACTGAATCAATGGCTGTATGCCCTGCACTGTAGTAATCTTTCTAGCAATGATGCTACAACCGGCCCAGTAGCTGTAATCTATGCTTCTACTTGGTTGAGCCTGTCATAGACTACAGTAATTCTCCAAGGTTCATTCTGTTTCTGCAGGGCCAGAATAGTAAGTTAAACAGCCGCGTAAGAGGAACCATTGATCCTGAATACTTTTAAGTTTTTAATGGTGGTGCTAATTTGATGCATCCCCCTGGAATGTAATTTTAGTTTTAATTTTGTCTCAGAGGTTTTTCACTTGACCTTTCCCACTATCAAACTTATTCCCAAAGGTCAAAGAAACAATGTAGTGGCTACTCCAATTGCCAGGTATATCTGTTCCAGTTTTATCCCCAGGGACTGAGAAAATGATCATAGAGCAAGTCCAGGGAACAGTGGGCCTACTGAGATAGATTTTAACAAGAAATCCATTTATTGTTTGGTGCTTAAATCCCCACTCTGCCAAGTAGGCCATGAGGGTAGTTGAGTTTCCAGGGTCAGCTCAGTTGCTGTGTCCTATAGTCCATATATACCCATCTGGGTATTTACCTTTCCTTTGAGTATAGAGTCATAATTGTCATAGACCCCTTTTGGGAAGGACTGGGGGGATCAGTACTTTATATAATCACTCTGCTGTTGCAGGGTCCTTTTTTCCTGGATAATTCTTCAATCAACATATTTCAAATCTAAAAACTGTTTCAAATCTAGGAAGTGAGAAAGGGATTTATGACATTTTATTGGGATGATTGCTGTCAGCCTTTTGCCTCTTGGTTCTTATTTCCTGGTTATGAATGTTAAGTAGCATCCTTATCCTCCATTCACCTAATTTGTTTTTAAGGGTACCAGACTCTGTTAACTGTATCTGAAAACTCCTCCAGACCTAGGTCCCTTCGCTTCCCCTCTGAATTTGCCATTTATTATTGTAATTGTGACCTTCTAGCTTCTGGTGTTTCAGTGACGCTTATGGTCACTATTACTTCAGGATTCTATCATCCCCCAGGATATTAAAGAGCCCAGCTCTGTGACTGCTTGTCCTATAGTCATCACCATACTGCAGAGAAGAGACATGATGGAACTTTTTATGGTTTAATAAAACTCCCACGAACTCATTCCTAACGGCCTTTGTGAGTGTCATGTCCACGGGTCCTCTCATGGAACATAACCCCCTGGTGGGTCTTCTGACATGACATCATATATCTATTACAGCATATGCATGTCCCCTTATTCCTTCCCATATAATCTTCCAGGGCAACTTGGACATTCTACTTTCCAGTATTGACCATCACTTTCTCAAGTCTTCTTCTTTTTTTTTTTTTAAGATTTTATTTATTTATTTGACAGAGAGAGAACAAGTAGGCAGAGAAGCAGGCAGAGGGAGAGGGAGAAGCAGGCTCCCCGCTGAGCAGGGAGCCCGATGTGGGGCTCGATCCCAGGACCCTGGGACCATGACCTGAGCCGAAGGCAGATGCTTAACGACTGAGCCACCCAGGCGCCCCACTTTCTCAAGTCTTCTAAGAGCCATGCTGGTGGTGTGTTTGCCTTATCTCTTGGAATTCTTGCCAGAATATTTAATCTCATGTCATGAAAAAGTATCCCTAAATCAATGCCTTCCTTCTCCACTCTTAAGTTCAAAACACCCTTCTCAAACTAGCACCCACATAATTTAATCCCAGGATCTTTCCCTAGCTTCTGTCACTGAATATAGTCAATTCTTGCAGCTCCTTTGGTACGTAATTTCTTTCCTGCCCCGTAAGATCTGTGCTTCCTGCAACAGAATATCTGAGCAGTGCATTTTCATGTTCACCATAACCTAATATTCACATTTAAAATTTGCATTCTTTCTTAACAAGTACCTCCTAAATCATATATGCTTTATTCCATAACACCTTGGTTAATCCCTATGCAAGAAGATATATTTACAGTGTTATACTTCCATCATATTGGTATTTCTTCCTACAAATTGGAAAAAACCAGACCTGGGCTTTGAAGAATGAGTAGGATTTCAAATATTCAGAGAACATAAAGAACTTTCTAAGAAAAGAGAAAACAAATAAGAGAAACCATATGATGGAAGACATAAGGGGAAGGAAGGGGAAAATGAAGGGGGGGGGAAAGGGAGGGGGAGACAAACCATGAGAGACTATGGACTCCAAGAAACAAACAGGGTTTTGGTGGTGGAGGATGGGTCAGCCCGGTGATGGGTATTAAGGAGGGCACATATGGCATGGAGCACTGGGTGTTATAAGCAAACAATGAATCATGGAACACTGCATCAATGATGTGCTGTATGGTGACTAACATAACATAATAAAATTAAATTAAATTAAAAAAAAGAAAAGAGAAAATATTTAACAGAGATAGAGAGCACAAGTAGGCAGAGCAGCAGACAGAGGGAGAGGGAGAAGCAGGGGCTCGATCCCAGGACCCTGGGATCATGACCTGAGAAGAAGGCAGCCGCTTAACTGACTGAGGCACCCAGGCGCCCCAAGGAAAAGAGAAATATATAACAAAAATGATAGCACTGGAAAGCTGACCCATTTGACTAGAGTAGAGGGTGGGATGCAATGAAACGGAACATTGAACAGAGAGTTTCAGGACAGAGTTAAGATAAACAGAAGTATCAGATAAAGGAACAGAAAAATTATATGCTGAAAATCTGGCAAGATGTATCTGATGGCTCTGTGAAGAATAATATTTTGGGATGTGGGAAGTGGCCTTCTGTAGAGTGACAGGAGTAGAGAAGTGAGAGTAGAATTTTGTAAGAAACCAATGGTTCATTCACAAAGAAATTCACCAGTCACTGTATTTACAGTCAGGGCTATTTAAAAAATTTCTCACATATATGAGCACTGGGACTGATAAAACCACTAATGTGCTGATAAAAAATTAACAACAGTTTCTCCAGGAGAAAAACAGGAAAAAAAAAAGAAATGAAGGAAGAAAACCTGATTTGTCGCAAGTACGTGGTGTAAATACTCATACCATGGCTGATTTCAAACTACCAATGTGCTCACAAAATTCCTGAACACTAACAATCAGCTCTCAAAATGAAACAACACAAAAAAAAACAAAAAAAACCAATCAGCTCTCAGATGTAATAGGAGTCTCCTTTAGCACTTCATTGCTAAAACGTCAGAATGACTTAACATTAATAAGACACCAAGAAACACAGAATATCTAAAATTCCCTCAAATGTTCCTAATTTAAAGTGAGCATAGAAGAAATACAGCTACTGACTATTTAATGTGAGGATGATTTTCAGATATTGGTTAAACTTCAAAGTGTTCTTTATTTATAGTCTAAGGAATGTTTTCTGGGGTTCCTAAACTACACAACAGCTATTCTGGCATTATAAAAGCTATGTTTCTTATAATGTTATAATCTCAAAATAAATGAATCTTCCTCCTTATAAATGAAATACTTCCATTTTCATCTTTTGAAACTGTTTTTCCTCCATATGAATGAATTCAGCAATCTAAAATGCTTTGTCTGTGGCCCATGGCAGACCCAATTATCTGGAAAATGAAAATCCTATTATATATCCTTAAAATTTTTGTTTCATTCAGGCACAAGAGCATATAATTCAATACAACATCTGTTCCTAAATACATAACTTTCAACTTTTGAAGTAACCCGACAGTTAGAAAATTGAATTCTGTGAAACTAACACCTAATTCTGAAAATTTTATATCCAATTTTTTGATTAAATAACTAAATATTTTAATTTTATCTTTCAATAATTTGAACTTTTATTATAGGTTCTTCCTTTTTTTTAATTTAAATTAATTCTGTACCAAATGCACTGAGCTTAAAATCCCTCTAGTTGAATTTTCTTCTATTAGAGATGAATTTAGCAGTTATTTAGTTTTACTTTCAAATGTCTTTTCTATGCAAATCAATCACTTAATATCAAATTTATATTTGAATCTCTCATACTTTGGTGAGTGTTCATAAGGATTATTTGATTCATATGTGGATCAATGAATAAGAACTTAAAAAATAAGATACACTTAAACTATGTAGATTAAAACATAGGTGCCTAGTTTAATATGAAATTTCATTAAAACATAAACTATTTAACAACACTTCTGCTAATTATATGTGATCACTTTCTTTGTAAACTATCACTTTTTTGGGGGATCATTAGTGCTAGCCTAATAAACATAAGAATTTTATTACTTTGCAAAAGCATAGCAGGATATATAGTTTGAAAACGAACATTAGATAAGATTAATCTTTGCCTAAGTTGACTAAGTATGCTATTTTCCTTTTTTTTAAAAAGATTTATTTATTTATTTATTTGAGAGAGAGAGTATGTATGAGCATGCATAGACACACGTGTCGGGGAAGGGGCAGAGGGAGAAAACACCCAGCAGTCTCCCCACTGAGAGGGAAGCTGGACATGGGGCTTGATCTCAGGACACTGATATCATGGCCTGAGCAGAAACCAAGAGTGGGACGCTCATCCAACTGAGCTACCCAGGTGCCCCCTTTCAAAAGCAAAGCTGTTTAGAAATTTTATATCTTTTACTATGGACTTGGGTTTTGCCTAGATGCAGTTAATTTAACTTACATTTTACAATTCTCAAAAGATTTAGTGGACCCTAGCATTTAAGTACCTACAAGTAACATAAAAGAACAATTTGGTATTTTAAAATGGTAGAGTTTCATGTATGTGTGTGGAGTTGTGCACATATATTGTATTTTGTTTGCTTTTGTTTGATGTGGTGTAATGTTTGCACAAACGCATGTCTGTGTTATTTTAGGTTTGGAACAAAGACTTAACTGTGAAACAAAATCTTGCTTGGTGAAATATCCCCGCTACTACGCCAAAATCTTCGGTTGTTTTGGGTTCAGATCGACAAACTATATTTTGTACAAAAAAAATAATAATTCAGATCAAATCAAATGAATAGTAGGTATGTAGTCTTCAGAAATATAGTATCACCACAGTTTTCAATCATCAGAAAATAAGAAGTCAGGGCATTCTTGAGATTACTTCAGAGGTCAATATTAAGTTTGATTGTCAGAGACTTTCAAATTACTTAGACAAAATAGTTCTTATTTTAAATTAATTTTCAAATGATATTGTTAAGCTTTAAAAATCGTATTAATCTGGAGGTGAAGCAATTATAAACTAAGCAGGATGTTAAACATTTATAGCAAACTAAAATCCATCTATGCTCTGATATAGATGAAAACAGTACTTCAGTACTCAAATGATTACACATATATTTTGAAGCTCCATTCTAAAATATTTATCCATTTATTAAGGTAAATGAATTATATTAGCTTAATATACTGAAAACAATCTATTATACTATAGTATATTTTTTATTAAAATGACCAAAGATATTAATGAAAATGTAATCCTTAGCCTCAGAAGTAGAATGGGTAAAATATTTCTCATTAAGAATTAAGAATTAAGAAATTTCTTTTTTTTAACTTTCATATGTATAGGAGTAGCTAATTAGAAATTCATCCAAATTTGGTCAAAGAGTTATAAGGTCTACACAAGAGAGTATGTATTTACATTTTCATGATAAGAATCTATATTATTTTTTTTTAAAGATTTTTTTTTATTTATTTGAGAGAGAGAGAATGAGAGAGAGAGCACATGAGAGGGGGGAGGGTCAGAGGGAGAAGCAGACTCCCTGCCGAGCAGGGAGCCCGATGCGGGACTCGATCCAGGGACTCCGGGATCATGACCTGAGCCGAAGGCAGTCGCCTAACCAACTGAGCCACCCAGGCGCCCAAGAATCTATATTATTAAATAAAATAAGAGGTAAATTATCTGCACTGGCAGAAAGAGTCCTGGTTGTCATAATCCCAGTGATTTTTTCCTACAAAAGCAGAAACAACTGAGAGCCAAGATGAGAAATAAGACTGGCTCAGGAAAGTTACTTCAAGTCCTATTTATGGTATAACTCTGCTCCTTGGCCATCCTAAACCTCCTCTCCATAGTAGAGCTAATACAAGGCTTATCATCTGACAAAATCTGTATGCCCTTTATGTAAAAGAAAAAACAAACAATTTTCTATAGAAATAGCTCTATTGTGGCTATGAATGCCTCAGAACAAGGTTCAGGTTTCCCAGCATTTGAAGACCTTACAGCATGTTCAAGATTACTTACTGTCACGTGAACACAACAATCACACAATTACACAAAACCTGTTCCTGCATTTATCACTCCAACTTTGTCCTAAAGAGAGGTACCAACTGGGAGATAGAACTACTATATGCTGGCTGATTGAATGTAATAAAATTAATTAATTAATTAATTAATTAAGAAAATAACTAGTCATCCAACAGCAGAGGAAGCCCACCTCCACTTTCTTTCCCACTATCTTTATTCATAACCTTGATGATATTACTAGACTCAGCTGATGTATTACCCATATAAATCACTATATATGTCACTATATATGTGCTTTATCTTGATTTGCTTTGTGCATCCATTAACTAGATGCGTCCTAAGGTATCAGAAAAGCCCACAAGAGGTTATTTTTGGGGTCTGGCAGCGCTAAAAAAAAAAAAAATCTTCCATATAAATTAATGGTAATTTCTTGTTTACCTTACACCATTTCAACTTATGAAAGTTTTTTGTAGAAACATCCTACTTTGGGGTAGTTGGGGAAACCTGTAGTTTATTATTTTACGATGAATGTTCCAATTACTATTTTTACCAATCTAATTATTGCAAAACTTAGGGGCCTAAAGCAAGCCTTTTATATGACACTGACTATATTAATTAGAATTTGTTTAAAGTTCTCTTCTGTTTTTAAATTATCTCTTTTTTTTCCTAGGTTGAATTTTTGTTTTATCTTCATCTTTCTCTGTCATTTTAGTGACATATAGAGTGATTAAATGTATTTATTATATAATATATTGAGTATATAATATATATACATCATGTATGTTTTATATATACATTATATATATATATATATATATATATATATATATATATATATATATAT